>NC_067398.1:380566271-380861271 GCF_016432865.1 Antechinus flavipes
AGTTTTGCAATGATGTTTCTTGACGTTTTCTTTGTGGGCTGTCTTTCTGGAGGTGATTGATGGATTCTTTCAATGACTTATTTTGCCCTCTGGTTCTACTTTAGTAAGGCAATTTTCTTTGTTGATTTCTTGAAGATTGTTTTCCAGAATTTTTTTTTTTTTTTGGTTGTGGACTTCAGGTGGTCCAATAATTTTTAAATTGTCTCTCCTAGATCTATTTTCCAGATTAATGAGGTATTTTACACTTTCTTTCAGATTTTTATTCTTTTTAGTTGGTTTCACTGGTTCTTGATGTTTCATACCCATTAGTTTCTATTTGCCTGGTTAGTTTTTAATGTATGGTTTTCTTCATTTAGTTTTTATATCTCCTTTTCCATTTGATTAAGTTTACTTTTAAAGGTTGTTTTATTCAGTGGATTTTTTTTTTTTTTTTTGCATTTGGCCAATTGTATTTTTTTAGAAATTGTTTTCTGCAATTTTTGTCCTTCCTTTTCCAAATTGTTGACTTTCTCTTGAATATTTCTCATTTCTTTTCTCATCTTTTCTTCTACCTTTCTGATTTTTAAAATTCTTTATGAGCTCTTCTAAGAAGACTCTTTGGATCTGAGACCAATTTACATACCCCTTTGAGGTTTTACATGTGGTTATTTTGTCTTATTCTGAGTTGGGATTTTGGGTTTCCCTGTTGCCATAGTAACTTTCTATGGTTAAAGCTCTTTTCTGCTTCTTGCTCATTTTCCTTTTTTCCTCCCTTCACCCCCTATTTTGTGACTTTTAAGGCAAGCTCTGCTCCTGTGATACAGGGGTTCCGTCCCAAGATTATTGTGCAGCTTTGAGCAGAGGGGCCCTTTGTGTTTGGTGTCATGTTCACAGTGGTAAACTTAGTCCCATCTGTTATTGCCTGGTTTCCTGAGTGGTAATTTTCCTTCTCTTCTGGGACTGAAGGCTGCCCCATTGGTCTGCTCTCCTATTGTTTTACTGAGCCAGGACCAAAGGTTTCTGTTGCTGTAAGATCCTCTCACTGGTTTTCTCAGGCACTGTCTGAACTAGGCTGAGCATCCTTTTCAACCCAGTATGACTGACCTCTCTTGATCTTCAAAGAACTGGAAAATTGTTTCATTCTATCTCTTTCTGTTTTTCCCAGAACTCCCCCAATTACATTTTAATCTGGGTTCCCATAACACTCAGCAGCCTTTCCTCTGATATCTCTGTTCAACTGTATCATGATTGTGGTTGTGATGTTTCAATCACATCTGATTTTTTGCGACTCCATTTGTTATTTTCTTGACAGAGATACTGGAGTGATTTGCTATTTCCTTCTGCTTATTTTACAGATTAAGATACTCAGGCAAACAGGATTAAGTCACAGCTAGAAAATATCTGAGACTGGATTTGAACTTGTCCTTCTAACTGGGACTTCCATCCCAGTACTCTAGTCACTGTGCTACTTATCACCATTACACTGACAAATGTAAGATGGGAGCACCATGATCTAGAGCAAATTTTCTTTCAACTTTTTCCACTAGTGATCCTTTTTCACCCAAGAAATTTTTATGTGACCCCAGATATAGATTTACAAAATAATCAAGTCAAACATTTACTGATAATAAATCATATTTTCTATTCAGTTACATGATCCCATATGGAATCATGACCTATAGTTTAAGATGTTTTTATCTTGTAGGAAAGTACCCACACAAATGAACCGATATCATTTCACATTCTTTGCCCTTACATTCCACTCAAAGTGGATCATCAAATGATTTCCCAAATTCAACATTCTCATTGCTCCATCTGCATGGACTTATACAAGACTCCTCCCCCACTGCAGATCTGGTGACTGCAACAGAATTCTCATCCTGAAATGAAATCCAATGTGATGAAGAATATTGATAATCTAGAGATGATGAAGCAGTTCCTTGAGACCATGACTTAAAAGGTTTAGTTGAAGAGACTCTAGAGAAATTATGAAGTATGGAGAAGAGAAAATTGGGTAGGGAGAAGGAGGACATGATGACCCTCTTCAACTAATTTAAGCTGTTAAGAGAAAAATTAAATTCTCTTTGGCCCCATATCACTCCTTCCCACCTCCCCAACTTAGAATGTGCTCTTTCCTTTTCCTTCTCATCTCTCTCTCTTTTCTTCTTTCTCCAGCTCTCTACCTCTCACAATCCTTATCTTTTTTGAATATTCAGGTCAGCTATTACTCCTTTTCAGCTTGTCTAGTCCAGCTTCAAATTAGCTTGTATTTACTGGTATTTAGACATGGTTATTGTCACCAACTAAAAATAAGCTCCATAGGACCAGAAATTGTTTTTTTTTCTTTTTTTGTCTTTGTAATCCCAGCATATAACAAAGATTATTAGAAATAATATGTGATTAATAAATGTATGTTAAAATGATTTTGAATGCTAAAGAACTGTTATGATAATAATGTTGCTAAAAACATTATCAACCTATTTCTGTACAGTGTCAGTCCATCTCTTTGTGACCCCATTAGTTTTCTTAGTAAAAATACTGGAATGGTTTGCCATTATCTTCTCCGGATCATTTTATAGATGAGAAAATTCAGGCAAACAGGGTTAAATGATTTGCTCAGGATTACATAGCTATTAAATATCTGAGGCCATATTTGAACTTAGGAAAATGAGTCTCCTGGATTCCAAGATATGTACTCTATCCCTTGTGCCACCTAGCTCTCCTTAATAACCCACATTGCTCAATTAAACAAAGTTTGCTTCTCTGAAAAGAAATCAAATGGCCTGTGAAATGTTTCTGAACAAAGTAAGAGAAATGGGAGGTATGCTCAAGATTGTTTTAACAGAAAGGATGGGTCAATTTAGAGTATGTTGTTGAGGGTTGATAGAACCAAGTTAAAGGTAATCAGTAGGATTCCTTCATAGGATAATTGAACTGTACTACAATATTGCCAGACAAATAACCCAATCAGCTGTTTTCTATAGTTTTATAGTTTTGTGACCTTGGGAAAAGCAATTAACCTCTGGGCACTTTTCCCCACTATAAAATGAGGAAGTAAAATGAAATAAGTTCCAAGACACCTCCAGCTCTAACATTCTATGATCCTTTAATTATTCAGTGGTTTAGAATCAGAGAAAGCACTTATGGCATAGGATCTATTTATTGTATTGTAGAGGTGCCGAGCTTACCACCTACAAAACTCTTGAATGCTGCTAACCAATTGAAAATATAATTGAGAAATGCTTAACTAAATAATAAAAATGCAATACAACACAGATAAATATTAATATTCGGTTTCCTAACTCAACATGTGGCCTAAGAGGCTCCATTTCTATTTGAGTTTGATACAACTGTGGTTCAATATTTTAAATCTGAAATGTGAGTTGAGATTTAGAACAGTTAAAGTTATTTCCTTTTGATAAATAGCACTACCCATTGAAATCAAAATGATCTGGTAACTGCAACAGAATTCTCATCCTGAAATGAAATCCAATGTGATGAAGAATATTGATAATCTAGAGATGATGAATCAGTTCCTTGAGACCATGACTTAAAAGATTTAGTTGAAGAGACTCTAGAGAAATTATGAAGTATGGAGAAGAGAAAATTGGGTGAGGAGGAGGAGGACATGATGACCCTCTTCAACTAATTTAAGCTGTTACATAGAAGAGAAAAAAATTAAATTCTCTTTGGCCCCATATCACTGAAACAATTCTTAGACATTATAAAGAGGCTCATTTGGATTTGAAATGAAAAATAATACTTCAGAACCAATAAATCAACCCTAAAGTGGAATTAATTTCCTTAGAAGGTAGTAAGGTCCCCCTCATTAAAGGTATATTAGCAAGATGATAGATGATCAGTTCTCAGAGACAAGTAGAAAAACATTTTGTTAGGGTATGGTTTTAGGCAAGATCAAAACATATGGACAGGAGCAAGATAGTAGCTATGAGAAGGATGTGGAAAGCTTCTGACCAATTAGTGAGATTTTCTACATAGGGTAGCAGAGTGAAAGAAATCTAGAGAAAAGAATTATTAGAAAGTTGGACAAATGCTTTATCCTTCTGTGTCCAGTGCTTAACATAAGCTCTCGTTCACAGGAGATGATTAATAAATATTCATCAAAATTGAATTATAGAAAGGATTCTTCACTAAGAACAGCAGATTAGATCACCTCCAAAATTTCTTCCTAAAACTAGGATGGAAAATTTTGAGTTGTGAAAAAAAGAAACCATATCATTTAAGATATTGTCAACAAAAGTCCACCTTTCAAATGAGTTTGGGGAGTTAATCTCCCATATTCCTCAAGCCTTTATTGCTAACCCCTCCATACTTCATAATTTTTTAGTATCTCTTTCTTCATTTTGTGAGTCTCCACTTTATATTTCTCTTTCTTAGCAGCCCAGTAAGTCAGCATCTTTTATTTCTAACTTCCAAACCTTCTTTCTCTTTCTTTTATGTAATTCCCTCTTCGAGAACTAATTTGCTCCCAGATTCACTATTTGGACTATTCACTCATTTAAGATTTCACTCAAATCGGGTTGAGAACAATTCAGTCACGTCCAGAAACCAAAATCTTCTAGTTCTATCAGAAAGCATTCTTTTTTATACACGCATCACTTGTGCTTATATGTTTCATTAAAAAAAAAAAAAAAAAGTTGAAGGAGCAGCACTAAGGCCATAAATGGATATGCATTCTTAGCAATGCATCCAATGGTACTGATTGTACTGATGATGAATGATCATTCGTTCATTCCCTTTCATAAAATGAAACATTTAATTATTTTGTCTTATAAATCATTCCGAGAGATATCCATCCAACATGTTGGGAGACTTGTCTAGATTTCCTGACATTAGGCAGGTGCCATATAATCCCAAAAGGGTAGGCAGTATCTTCCTTAAATAGATTGGCTATTAAATTGACAGAGACTTGTACACTCAGGACTACAGCACTTTTTATAAACTTAGTTGTATGACAGAAGCAGAATGCTTTAAAGACCCACATTGGGACTTATAACCCAGGAAATGGATGCTCATATGAAATTTTTTAAAACAGGATTTCATCTATATTACTGCTCTAAATTAATCAAACTTGGAGAGAGCTAGTGACCTGGAACACGGGATTTTTTTTTTTATAAAAGTCATTAGGTATTCTTTCAAACACAACCAAATTGAAGTAGATAACAATGTCATCATCAGGACTGCTCCATTCTAAATAACTCAGCAAGCTAAAATTAGACAATAAAAAAAAATTTAGGCTATACTAGTTAATGTAAATAATGCTTCAGAGTTACAAAACAGGTTCATTACAATAACTTATTCAGTTCTCACAACCATCTTCTAAGGAGATAGTAAATGTATCATTTTCCAAATGAGAAAATTTAGGTTTAAAGATAGTGAGTTCTAAAAGATACACAACTAGGAACTGTCAGTTGCAAAACCCAAAAAGTGGGTGGTAGATATACACCATTTACTCAAAATGGTCTACTAGAGAAAACAGTACCACTATTAATACCCTCATATTGCACGAGAGAACACTGAGATTCACAGAGGTTAATTGACTTTCCCATGATCACAGGCTAATAAATGAATAGATTTGGATTTGAACACAGTTCTCCTGCTTCTGAAAATGATCTCTCCACTACACTGCCTAGAAAAATATCAAGAAATGAGACTCTTTGGCCTCATAAATTGGCTATTTTTAATTTATGTGTAGTACTTATGACAAATCAATAGCTTCATTCTCTGTATTACTCCAACTTTATGGAAGTGCTGATATTCATATAAAACATGTTGTCTGATGAGAAGCAGCGTGGTATAGTGATTAGGGAACTGGACTCGGAGTGAAGACCAGGCCAATCTTGCCCCTGATATCTATCAATTGTGTGACTTTGAGCACTAAAATGAGAAAGATTCAGTGTCCCTTCCAGCTCTAAATCTCTGATCATATACTGTTTTTCTTTCAAAAAGATACAAGAATTTCATGTGAGATTATTTTCGCACTTTAAAGTTTTCAGAGTACCTTACAAATCTGATCTTTACAATAACCATGGGGATTGTTATTATTAACATTAATATTAACTAATTAATGTTAATAACATCTATCCTGGGAATAGATGTTATTATTCACACCCAATTTGTTGTTATTGTAAGAGGCTAAGACTGTATTTAAAATCAAGTCTTCTGACTCCAGGCCTGGCACTCTATCCACCTAACTGCCCTAAATTACAGATGAGGAACCTGAAGCAGACATAAATTAAGTGACTTAATCTGGAGTTACAAAGTAGTAAATGATTGAGGCTGTATTTGAACTCAGATCTTTATATATTCAACATTCTATTCACTCACTGAGTCACCTAATTGCCTCTTCCTTTTGTTTCCTAATCTATTTGTAAATTAGATCCCCTTAGAAACATCTCACCCTAGCAAATTAGAGGGATGAGAAAATGAAGATGATTTTTTTTTCCATTGGTGTAGAAATTCTACTTTAGTCAGTCACTTTTTAATACATTATCTAGGGGAGTTGAGAGATTAATGGATTTGCCAGGCTAATAAGTATCAGAGGGAGGACTTGAATCCAAATCTTCCTGGCTCCATGACGGATTCTAGCCTCTACATACCAGACTCCTTCTCCAAACAATTTTATATGAATTCAGTATTTAATCTTCCTCCTTCCTCCTCCAGGACTAATGAGGATGAAAAAAAAAAAAAATGAGTCAGGCATTTTAACTTTCTTTAGGGATAAGGCTATATCAGTGATTTCATTGGTACAGAAAATTCTGAGAGAAAACACTTCACGAAGCAAGTTAGTATTCGTTTGTTCAATTTAGAGTTCTAAAGAATTGCCTACGACCCTCAGAGAAGAAATTACTTGCCCAGAGTCATACAGCCAGTATATGTCACGAATCAGAATTTGGATTTGTCTTCCTAGCTTTGAGGCCAATTCTCTAACCATTCATCACACTATCTCTTCTTAGATTAGTTAACTATGTGATTCCAGTTACACAAGTTGGGTTTGTCAAAAATTTAATCCAGGTCTACCTGAATGGAGCAGGGTATATCTTCATCAGACAGAAAAAGAGTGGGACAACAAGCAGGCCATTAAATAATCCATCAAAGGATTATTAAGAAGCAAAATGTATGACCCACTATAAAAAAAAATACATCTATTAAATATAGTGAATTTTCTGTAGGAAAGCACTTGAGGAAAATTAACCTTCCTATCACCTTCTTAGTAGTTAATTATCATCTTTGTTTTACTGAAAGGCAGCTTTCTCAGAGGAATGAAGACAGTTAATAAAGTCAAGAGGAAAAGTGTTACAGGAGAAAATGTCATTGTACAAAAGGTTTTCCCAATTACCTATTTCAGTATACTGAAGCTAAAATATCTCACAGCTATCAATACTATAAGGAAATAAATTGAAGTTTAAAAAAAAATCAAGTTCTTAAACAAACAAGAATCTGAGGTAGAAAAAAAACAAAGAAAACCTGAGAAAAGGTTTAAAAAATTGTCATAAATACTAAAACTCCATAAGGCTTGAAAAATTAGCTTGCACTAAGATCTTTTCCCATCTTACTTGCTTTTGTAATTGCCATTGAATTAGAATGAAAAGTTTCAGTTTGTTGAATATTAAAAGTTTGATGAGATTTTAGACCTATTGAAAATAGTAGAGTAATTCAAGTAATAAGAATAAAAAAATTCAGTTTCCAATTATATGCTTCAAGGCTCTCAACAAACTTTACCAGTTACCTTTAAAAAAAAATTCACAGTTCAAGGACATTGAATTCTGTAGGATTTGTGTGTGTGTGATAAACACAATAAAACTTCAAATATTTCAAATCCTATAACGCTTGTTAAACCAGACAGACATTTTTACAAAAGGTAAAATGTTGCCAGAAACAGGAGATGTTAGGGATATCAAATGTGACACTATGTAATGCTAATAATATATGTTAACTTTTGCCTAAGAATTGTAATCCTTATTTACTTCAGATGCATTTTCCCATAAAGTTCTAGGTAGTGTTATAGTATGGAGGAAGGGAAAGGTGGTGTTACAAAATTACACCATAAAAAAAAAATTTTCTGGAATATTTTTCCAGAAGAGTCATTAACTATATGAATACTATAAGCATATCTGCTTATATATATCTGCTTATATATCTGTAAGAACAAATGCACCAAAGAACAAAAATAATTGCTTTAGAAAATACTAAGATATTTAATATGAAAAAGAAATAGGATCAGATTTAGAAAAAACAGGATTGTGATAAGATAACTCATTAATTTGGATTAAAGAGTCTAAGTACAACTGTTAGAACACTTGCAATGCTGAGTCCAGAGGCAAGGAACATGGGAGGAAAACTTCAAATTTAAAAAGCATATAAATGGCCCTGATCCCTCCACTCCCCGTCCCAAATATCACTGCCACCCCCAAACCCTGGACAGAGTATCATCAGAACTTGGATCAGGGTACTACCCAAGTCCCACACCGGTCTCCAAGACGGGTTTGCTAGCTCACTTACCGATCTTGGCGAGGCTAGCCACGAGAATCCAGAGTGCTATGATGTAGGGGTCCTGAACATGACTCCATTTGAAAGTGACAATCTGGAAGCCCTCTTTTGCGTGGCTGTTGTGCCCCGGTATCTCTTCAGAACCTAGAACCCTCGGTAGCATCCAAAGGGCCAAAAACAAGAGTCCCCAGGCAGGGAAACCAAGTGTAAGCCGCGTTCCCCTCGCCTTAAACGCCATCCTGCAGCCGGACACCGAGGGTTCCCCGAGATGCGCTGACAATAACCGGAGGCAGAGACAGTCGCTGACAGCAACCACCTGTCCTCCGCTGACAGCTCCGAGTCCAGCGGCTGTGGTTCTGGTGCCAGTGCCGGTGCCGGCTCAGAACCCTTTCCCGCCTGGTGGCATTGATATAATCTCTGACATCCCCTTGCGGCTCTGAGCCTCACCTGCTGTTCCCAGCTCCGGATCAGGCCAAGATTGGCAAGCAGGTAGACGGATTGGCAGACTGGCACACCCGGCGCAAAGGGGCGTTGAGCCGCCGGGCTGTGAAAGAAGAACTGCCGGGAGCAAGAGTGGGAGCGGAGCCCAGGGTAGTGCAAGGTACGAGCAGCTGGTCTGGCCACAGTTCTCTTTATTGGGCGGCCCCAGAGCCCGAAGAGGCGGAGCCTTCCCCTTCCTACACACACAGACACACACACAGACACACACACTGACACACACACACACACACACACACACACACACACACCCCACACACACGCGCGCGCGCGCACACACACACACACACACACACACACACACACACCTACATAGTTCGTATATACACGCACGCACACGCAAATGCACCCCGCCCCGTACTCCCAGTATATCTGTCTCTGGCTGGCCTGACCCCCGGCGAAGGAGTCCGGCTGTGCCGAGCTGGGCAATCTCAGTCCGAGAGCGGTCAAGGAGTCGGCGCGGCCGCGCTCAACGCCATCTGTTCCCACGGCTTCTACCGACCGTCCCAGGCGCGCGGTGGATGAGGTCTTCGCCACGAGGTTAGCGCCGTGGGGTCCAGGCACCACAAGCATTGCGGAGAAAGACCGGGAACCCCCAGGAGGAGAGTATACCCTCCTACAGGATTAAGCATGGGAGCTATGGTCAAAGGCCTGGGACACATACAGGGAAAGAGTTTGGAGAGGTCACAGATGAGCACCTTAACGGGCTGCTCAGAGTAGAGATAGTGATGGTACCAGGGGACTGGCGCCCGCACAGATGTGTGTTTGATTCATTTTAGTTCAAAAAAACTTTTTTTTTTTTTAAAAGCCCAATTGTGTGCCGAGAAGCACTCCCGCTACGCATCGTGTGAGATACAGAAGTAACTCATGGAGTTTATTGTCATATATGGTTTTGACATGTTCAGATGATTAATTTACAAACTAACCCAGGCTTGAGAAGTAAAAAACAAAGCTTTAGTTAGGATCTGTATAGAGGAAAGAGAAATAATGACTCTGAGCATAAGAATAGACTTTCTGTAGGAGGTAGCGATTCATTTGGGTAGAAGTACAGTGTAGGCTTTTAAGTATAGCGTTTTCTCTGTAAACAGTTTCAGCATAGTTTCTTCTAAGTTGCCTTTTCCCTCTTTTATAAGTTCAGTTCGAGAATATTTTTTCTTGCATTTTTTTTAACCAATGTCAAGGCTAATTCATGATTTACCAATCACCGGGGTAGCCCCAAGGTGTCCATAATGCTCATGGGATCAGATTTATTAAGATAGGTACACAAACTGAAAGGCAGTATCAGCCGAGTCAACCTACAAGCATTTATTAAGCACTTATTACATATATGCCTATCACCATGACAGGCATTGATGATACAAAAACAAAAGTGATACAACCCCTGAGTTTAAAGAACTTTCTAGAGGGATCCAACATATTCAGAGATATACAATACACAATAAATAAGTGTTGCCGGAAGGCCAATGAACAGCTTGGGGAAATCAGGAAAAGCCATTTTGAAGGATGTAGCACTCTAAGCCTTAATAAGAGTTAAGGGTTTCATAAGGCAGAGGTGAAGAAGAGTGCCAGGCATGGGAGACAGCCTGTGTAAAGTTTCAACTGCAAAAGATGAAATATTGTGAATGAAGAACAGAAAGTTCAGTCAGTTTGGCTGGAGTATAAAGTATAAGAGTAGGGGGCAGCTAGATGACAGCTAGGTGGCGCAATGGATAGAGCACTAGCCCTGAATTCAGGTGGACCGAGTTCAAATTTTATCTCAGATACTTAATATTCCTGGCTGTGTGATCCTGGGCAAGTCACTTAACCCCAATTGCCAAGGGGGGGAGAGGAACATAAGAGGGGGAATGCTATATATTAAAGCCTTAAAGAAAAATAGGAAGAAAGCAAGGTTTTAAAGTTCAAACAGGAATTTGTATTTTAGCTTGAAGGCAAAGGGGGCCCTCTAATGCTTTACCAGCAGTTTGTAAATGACAGTCAGAAATCATGTTTGAATCTCAGCTCTACTAAATGTGTGACTTCGGAAAAAGTCACTTTCTATCTGAGCCTCAGTTTACTCACTAAGGTCCATCTTCATATTGAATCCTACCATTATGGCTATAACAAGATACCTTCCAGAGAGGTTTTCACTCTTAAGATAGTGGCTAGGTTACTTGCTTCTAAAGGGAAAAGCCAATGCTGGCTGTAAAAATAGCTAGTTTTAAAGGAAAACAGAGTTGACCATCTGGACAAAAGGAAAATAAGGCATTAATTCAATAGGACTGTTGAGCTTATGAAATTAAGTGATTACATGAGGGCAGCCATGATTACAATGCCTATGTGACTGACAGAAGAATAAGCATCTTTTAGAATTTACTTCGACATTAGTCAATAACTATAGTTATCTAGTATTTGATAAACCCAAAGATTCCAGGTTCTGAGATAAGAATGGTATTTGATAAAAATTTCTGGGAAAATTAGAAATTAGTACAGCAGAAACTAGGAATTGATCCACACCTAACACTATATACTAAAATAAGGTCCAAATGGGTTCATGATTTAAACATAAAGAATGACAGTATGAGAAAATTAGGAGAACAAAGGATGGTCTACCTCTCAGATTTGTGGAGAAGGAAGGATTGTGATCAAAAAAGTACTAGAGTACATTATGGAATGCAAAATGGATAATTTTAATTATATTAGGTTAACAAGTTTTTCTACAAACAAAACCAATGCAGACAAGATTAGAGTGGAAGCAGGAAACTGGGGGGAAAATTTTTACAGCCAAGGTTTTTGATAAAGTGTTTCTAAAATATATAGAGAACTGACTCAAATGTATAAGAATGCAAGCCATTCTCTAATTGATAAATGGTCACAGGATATGACCAGACAATGGCTCCAGATGAAATTGAAGCCATTTCTATCAAATAAAACAATGCTCTAAATCATAGTGATTTGAGAAATGCAAATTAAGACAACTCTGAGGTACCATCATATATCTTTCAAATTGTCTAAGATGACAGGAAAACATAATGATAAATGTTGAAGGTATGTGGGAAAACTGGGACACTGTTGGTGGAGTTGTGAACTGATCCAACTATTCTGGAGAACTATGTCCAAAGGATTGTCAAACTGTGCATACCCTTTGATCCAGCAGTGACTCTATTGGACTTGTATCCCAAAAAGAGCATAAAAAAGGTAAAGACCCACATGTGCCAAGATGTTTGTAGCAACTCTTTTTTGTAGTAGCAAAGAATTGGAAACTGAGTGGATGCTCATCAGTTGAAGAAGGGCTGAATAAGATATGATATATGAATGTATGGAATATATATTTTTAATAATTAATGATCAGCAGGATGATTTCAGAGAGGCCTGGGGAGACTTACGTGAATTGATGCTAAATGAAGTGAGTAGAACCAGAGCATTGTACACAGCAACAACAAGATTATGTGATGATCAGTTCTGATGGCCATGGCTTTTTTTCAATAATGAGTGATTCAGGCCAGTTCCAATAGACTTGTGATGGAGAGAGCCACATGCACCCAGAGAACTGTGGGGACTGAGTATGGATCACAACATAGTATTTTCACTTTTTTTGTTGTTGTTTGTTTGCATTTTCTTTTCTTTCTCATTTTTTTCCCTTTTTGAGCTGATGTTTCTTGTACAGCATGATAATTGTGGAGATATTTATAGAATAATTGCACATATTTAGCATATATTGGAAGTAGAGGAAAGAGAGAAAAAAAATTTGGATCACAAAGTTTTGTAAAGGTGAACGTTGAAAACTATCTGTGCATAGGCTTTACTTGGAAATCAAAAAAAAAAAAAAAAGAATTTACTCTGTACAAAGCTAGGATCTGAAGGAAATTCAAAGATAAAAATATTAGTCAATTGACAAACATTTCTGAAGTGCTCCCTCTGCTAAGGTCAAGAAATAGAAAGAAAAAATAAAACTAGTCCCTTCTCAGGAAGCTTACATTTTAATGGGAAAGAAAAGATGTATTCAACATACAGAAGAGATCTTGGGAAAACTAAGAAAGTCTTCATGAAGAAGTGGAGTCTTATAGGAAGCAGGAAGTGGAGGTGATAAACAGCATTTCAGGTATGGGAAGCAAGCAGTACAAAGGCACAGTTATGGGAGAGGGAGTGTTTTGTGTGAGAATTAGCTAACAGGCTTTAAATGGAGGGGTGCCTGGAAAGGTATAATGTGGAAGACTGGAAAGACAAAAAAGGGAGAGGTTGTGATGAACTTTTATGTGAGGAGTTTATAAGTAAGAATAGAGGCCCATCCTCTGCTCCAAATAAAAATAACAATAAACACCTACATATGAATAAAAAAAATTTCTATTCTAAGTTAAGCCCTATTCTTTTTTTTTAATTTCTTTTTTTTATTATTATAACTTTTTGTTGACGGAACATATGCATGGGTAATTTTTTTTATAACATTATCCCTTGCACTCACTTCTATTCCAACTTTTTTCTTCCCTCCCTCTACCCCTTCCCTTAGATGGCAGGCAGTCTTATACATGTTAAATGTTATAGTATATCCTAGATACAATATATGTGTGCAGAACCGTACAGTTCTCTTGTTGCACAAGAAGAATTGGATTCAGAAGGTAAAAATAACCTGGGAAGAAAAACAAAAAATGCAAACAGTTCACACTCATTTCCCAGTGTTCCTTCTCTGGGTGTAGCTGATTCTTTCCATCATTGATCAATTGGGACTGAATTAGACCTTCTCTTTGTCAAAGAAATCCACTTCCATCAGAATACATTCTCATACAGTATTGTTGTTGAACTACATAATGATCTCCTGGTTCTGCTCATTTCACTCAGCATCAGTTCATGTAAGTCTTTCCAAGTTTCTCTGTATTCATCCTGTTGGTCATTTCTTATAGAACAATAATATTCCATAACATTCATATACCACAATTTACCCAACCATTCTCCAATTGATGGGCATCCATTCATTTTCCAGTTTCTAGCCATTGCAAAAAGTTGCCACAAACATTTTGGCACATACAGGTCCCTTTCCCTTCTTTAGTATCTCTTTGGGATATAAGCCCAATAGTGATACTGTTGGATCAATGGTTATGCACAATTTGATAACTTTTTGGGCATAATTCCAGATTGCTCTCCAGAATGGTTGGATTCGTTCACAACTCCACCAACAATACATCAGTGTCCCAGATTTCCTGCAGCCCCTCCAACAATGAATAAAGTTCTTAATCAATTTGAAAGGATCATAGTGGCCATTGGATAATAGGTGATAACTCCACGGAGAAAATACCTTATGTTTGGTTAGAAAGAATTAGTCAACAGAAAGTAAATTTGGAGATAGTCAGTAGAATTGTGGGGAAATAAAATCTACTAGTGAAGGATTTAGGAGGAAGAAATACTTGGAGAGGGAGAGAGGAAACAAGAGTACCTTCCTTCCCCCTTCCCTTTTCTAAGTCTGTCTGTCTCTGTCTCTGTCTGTCTGTCTGTCTCTCTCTCTCTCTCTATTTTTTTTTGCTCTTTCCTCTTTACGTATCTTTATTCCTCTCTTTTTCTCACTGTGACTCCTCCCTCTTTTCTGCCTCTGTCTCTGTGTCTTTTCCTCTGTCTTCAATTCTATCTCTTCTCCTCTCTATCTCTACCTCTTTGTGTCTCTTTCTGTCTCTGTCTCTTACCCTCTCCCATAGCCAGGTGATAATCTTGTGAACTTTGAAGGTCAGAAGATCTGGAGCAGCAATGTTCACCAAAGCCAATAGTTATTCGCCAATAGTCAATAGTACCTGTAGCAGCAGTTTGACAATATCTGCTGTGTAGCTGAGGCCACATCAGATGCTAAGGAAAGACTGGTTGAATATTGTCCTTTGTAAGGAAAGGCAGCTTCAGATTGAGATCCCTGCCAAAGCAGGTAGAGGATTTTAGCCATGGAATCTACAAAGAAAATGGTCTTTGGAGCCTAGGAAAATTACACTTAAGAGAAACTTCTCCAAAGGACACAAAACACTCCTGAAGACCAAGAGCTTTGAGAGTCCCCTTGGCCATCTGCATATATATCTTATTAGTTTTGTGGTCTAAGTTTGAGCCTATTGGCCCCAGTGACCTTATGTTTGCATTTACTTAATAAGGTGGTGATGTGATGAGATCTGTAACATTATCACATTGACAACTATATGAAGGATGGAAGTAAGGAGAGAATAGAGGCAGGGGTACCTTTGGGGGTATTGAAGAGGTGAGGAAGGCCTAAATGAGGATGGCAGACTGGAGAATAGAGAAGGAGAGGTATTAACAATTGCTTTTGTAAATGGCACAAATGACTATAAGAATTAAAGATGATGTAGAGATTATTAACCAAGGTGAATGGAAGGATAGTAATGTTCTTTATAATAATAGGGAAGTTTGGAAGATGGGTAGATTTGAAGGAAGAAAATGAAGAATCAATTTCAGATACGCTGAGTTTGAAATACTTGAATCATGCAGTGAAATATTCAATAGGCAGTTGGTGATATGGAAAAGAAATTAGAGCTGAATGTATAGATTTAAGAATTATCTGCAGGGGATAATCATCTTCATCTCAGATCAAGCAAAAGCAAAAATTATTCTAATTAAAAGAGATAAGGAAGGGCACTATATATCTTGCTAAAGGATAGCATAGATAATGAAGCAATATCAATATTAAACATATACGCACCAAGTGGTGTAGCATTTAAATTCTTAAAAGAGAAATTAGAGAGCTGCAAGAAGAAATAGACAGCAAAAAAAAAAAAAAGAGTACATTTTCTTCTTAGCAGTTCATGGAATTTATATAAAAATTGACCATATATTAGGACATAAGAACCTCAAACTCAAATGCAGAAGGCAGAAATAATAAATGCATCCTTTTCAGACCACGATGTATCTCTTTCTCTCTTTAAGCCTCTTACTCCCTCCTATAGCCAGGTAATAATCTTGTGAATTTTGAAGATCAGAAGATCTGGAGCAGCAATAAATTCAATAAATTACATTCAATAAAAAGTCAGGGAAAATAGACCAAAAAATAATTGGAAACTAAATAATCTCATACTAAAAAATGATTGGGTGAAACAGCAAATCATAGACATCATTAATAATTTCACCCAAGAAAATGACTATAATAAGACATTATACCAAAATGTGTGAATTGCAGCCAAAGTGGTAATAAAGGGAAATTTCATAACTCTAGAGGCCTACTTGCATAAAATAGAGAAAGAGAAGGTCAATGAATTGGGCTTGCAATTAAAAATGCTAGAAAAGACACAAATTAAAATCCCCTAGTCAAACACTAAACGTGAAATTCTAAAAATAAAAGGAGAGATCAATAAAATTGAAAGTAAAATATATATATATATATATATATATTGAATTAATTAATAAAACTAAGAGTTGGTTCTATGAAAAAAACCAATAAAATAGACAAATCCTTAGTAAATCTGATTAAAAAAAGGAAAGAGGAAAATCAAATTGTTAGTCTTAAAAATGAAAAGGGAGAACTTGCCAGTAATGAAGAGAAAATTAGAGCAATAATTAGGAGTTCCTTTGCCCAATTTTATGCCAATAAATTCGACAACTTAAATGAAATAGAAGAATTCTTTCAAAAATATAGCTTGCCCAGATTAACAGAGGAAGAAGTAAATAGACTAAACAGTCACATTTTAGAAAAAGAAATAGAACAAGCTATTAACCAACTCCTAAGAAAAAATCCCCAGAACCAGATGGATTTACATGTGAATTCTACCAAACATTTAAAGAATAAGGAATTCCAATGCTATATAAACTATTAGAAAAAAAAATAGGGATTGAATTGATCAGTGATAGACAGAAATAACTACACCCAAAGAAAGAACACTGGGAAATGAATGCAAACTGTTTGCATTTTTGTTTTTCTTCCCAGGTTATTTTTACCTTCTGAATCCAATTTTTCCTGTGCAACAAGAGAAATGTTCGGGTCAGCACACATATATTGTATCTAGGATATACTGTGACATATTTAACATGTATAAGACTGCTTGCCATCTGGGGGAGGGGTAGAGGGAGGGAAGAGAAAAGTCAGAACAGAAGTGAGTGCAAGGGATAGTGTTGTAAAAAATTACCCAGGCATGGGTTCTGTCAATAAAAAGTTATAATTATTTAAAAAAAAATTAGGGATTAAAGGAATTCTATCAAATTCCTTTTATAACACAGACATGGTACTGATACCTAAACCAGTAGGTTGAAAACAGAGAAAGAAAACAATAAACCAATCTCCCTAATGAATATTGATGCTAAAATCTTAAATAAAATATTAGCAAAAAGATTACAGAAAATCATCCCCAGGATAATACACTATGACCAAGTAGGATTTATACCAGGAATGCAAGGCTGGTTCAATATTAGGAAAACTATTAGCATAATTGACTATATCAATAACCAAATTAACAAAAACCATATGATCATCTCAACAGATGCAGAAAAAGCATTTGATAAAATCCAACATCCATTCTTAATAAAAACACTTGAGACTATAGGAATAAATGGACTTTTCCTTAAAATAGTCAGGAGCATATATTTAAAACTGTCAGTAAGCATCATATGCAATGGAGAAAAACTAGAACCATTCCCAGTAAGATCAGTAGTGAAACAAGGTTGCCCCCTATCACCATTATTTGTAAAGGGCTGAAAAGCTGAACAGATGCACTTGGGCAACCAAGCACTTAAGGCTAATTACTTATTGGACAGTACTCTATTTGCATATGCTTGGGAAATGGCTTGCCCCACTATTCTGTGCTAACTCGATCTGTTGGTGTATACAGAGAATTGGAGGAGTAAGACAAGCCAGAGTGACTTCTGGGCGGGAGATGAAGAGGAGAGATTGTGAAGATTCCTGTGTCCATTCCTCTCATTTCAACCAAGAATAAAGATCAAGGACTTTTGCTTATCCTGACTCTGGCTGATTCTAAAGTATCCAGGGTACTAACTCAATAAAATTGAAAGTAAAAAAAAAAAAAAAAACAAAAACAAAAAAACAACTATTGAATTAAAAAAAACTAAGAGTTGATTCTATGAAAAAAACAACAAAATAGACAAACCCATAGTAAATCTGATTAAAAAAAAGAAAGAGGTCTTCACAATTATTATTCAATATTGTATCAGAAATGCTAGCCTCAGCAATAAGAGCTGAGAAAGAGATGAAAGGAATTAGAGTAGGTAATGAGGAAACCAAATTATCACTCTTTGCAGATGATATGATGGTATACTTAGAGAACCCCAGAGACTCTACTAAAAAGCTATTGGAAATAATTCACAACTTTAGCAAAGTTGTAGGATACAAAATAAACCCACATAAATCCTCAGCATTTTTATACATCACCAACAAAATCCAACAGCAAGAAATATGAAGAGAAATTCCATTCAAAATAACTGTCAATAGCATAAAATATTTTGGAATCTCTCTACCAAAGGAAAGTCAGGAATTATATGAACAAAATTATAAAAGACTTTCCACAAATAAAGTCAGATCTTAATAACTGGAAAAATATTAAGTGCTCTTGGATAGGCCGAGTGAATATAATAAAAGATGACAAGACTCCCTAAACTAATCTATTAATTTAGTGCTATACCAATTAGACTCCAAGAAACTATTTTAATGACCTAGAAAAAAATAACAATAAAATTCATATGGAAGAACAAAAGGTCAATAATTTCAAGGGAATTAATGAAAAAAAAAAAGTCAAATGAAGGTGGCCTAGCTTTATCTGACCTAAAACTATATTATAAAACAGCGGTCACCAAAACCATTTGGTATTTGCTAAGAAATAGATTAGATGATCAGTGGAATAAGTTAGATTCACAGGACAAAATAGCCAATAACTATAGCAATCTGGTGTTTGACAAACCCAAAGATCCCAACTTTTGGGATAAGAATTCACTATTTGACAAAAACTGCTGGGAAAATTGGAAATTAGTATGGCAGAAACTAGGCATTGACCCATACCTAACACCGTATACCAAGATAAGGTTGAAATGGGGTCATGATCTAGACATAAAGAATGATATTATAAACAAATTAGAAAAACATAGGATAATTTACCTCTCAGATATGTGGAGGAGGAAGGAATTTGTGACCAAAAAAGAACTAGAGATCATTACTGATAAAAAAAAAAAAACCAGAAAATTGTTATTATATCAAGTTAAAAAGCATTTGTACAAACAAAACTAATGCAGACAAGTTTAGAAGGGAAGCAATAAACTGGGAAAATGTTTTTACAGTTAAAGGTTCTGATAAAGGCCTCATTTCCAAAATATATAGAGAATTGACTCTAATTTATAAGAATTCAAGTCATTCTCTAATTGATAAATGGTCAAAGAATCTGAATAGATAATTTTCAGATGATGAAATTGAAATTATTTCTACTCATGTGAAAAGATGTTCCAAATCATTATTGATCAAAGAAATGCAAATTAAGACAACTCTGAGATATCACTATATGCCTCTCAGATTGGCTAAGATGACAGGAAAAAATCATGATGAATGTTGGAGGGGATGTGGGAAAACTGGGACACTGATGCATTGTTGGTGGAGTTGTGAACAGATCCAACCATTCTGGTGAGCAATTTAGAACTAGATTCAAAAAATTAAAAAACTATGAATACTCTTTGATCCAGAAGTATTACTCCTGGGCTTATATCCCAAAGAGATACTAAAGAAGGGAAAGGGACCTGTATGTGCCAAAATGTTTGTGGCAGCCCTTTTTATAGTAGTTAGAAACTGGAAATTGAATGGATGCCCATCAATTGGAGAATGGCTGAGTAAATTGTGGTACATGAATGTTATGGAATATTATTGTTCTGTAAGAAATGACCAGCAGGATGAATACAAAGAGGCTTGGAAAGACTTACGTGAACTGATGCTAAGTGAAATGAGCAGAACCAGGAGATCATTATACACTTCAACCACAATATTGTATGAGGATGTATTCTGATGGAAGTGGATATCTTGGACAAAGAGAAGATCTAATTCAGTCCCAATTGATCAATGATGGACAGAGTCAGCTACACCCAGAGAAGGAACACTGGGAAATGAGTGTGAACTATTTGCATTTTTTGTTTTTCTTCCCAGGTTATTTTTACTTTCTGAATCCAATTCTTCTTGTGCAACAAGAGAACTGTATGGTTCTGCATACATATATTGTATCTAGAATATACTATAACATATTTAACATGTATAAGACTGCCTGCCATCTAGGGGAAGGAATGGAGGGAGGGAAGGAAAAAGTCAGAACAGAAGTGAGTGCAAGGGATAATGTTGTAAAAAATTACCCATGCATATGTTCTGTCAACAAAAATTTATAATAATAAAAAAATATAAATTAAAAAAAACCTGTCTGTTTGCATGCTTTGACTCTTTGTCAATTAGGACATATATTTATCAAATAGAAATTTTCTCTTATCATTGAAATAAAATATAAGTTCACATTAATAATTATGTAGGCACAAAATTATAAAGACAGACAAAAATTTTATAAACAGAAGATGATTGGTATAGTTATTAATATTCTTTCTTAACTTAAATATTTTTTGAGTTAAGGATATGATTGCAAGATAATCATGGCCAGACACCAATTATTTATTTCATTTGATGTATAATACTGTTAAAACATTAAGGAATATGGAATTGCAGTTTGTTAGAAAAAATGGCTCAGAAGTAAAAATATAAGAGAGCCAAAGCCTTGTAGATAACACTGAAGGCGGTATGGCAGGGGACACTGAAATGTTGAACACTAAACATCATTTAAAAAAATTAAAAGATAGAAAACAGTTATTAATGTAGGAGTTATTTCCAAATTAGTTTGCTGTGCACAACCAGACATCTGATTAATTAATTAGAACATCAACAATATCGCCTCATAAAACAACAAAAATCAGTGGACGAGAAAAAAAAAAAAACACACACACTTTACCAATCTATTCACAAATACTTATTGGGAACTAGGAATTGTTTGAGTCACTTGGGATAATGTAAAAATGAAATTGTCCTTGCCTTCAAGGAACATTCTATATGGAACAACAACACATCCATAAAATACCATAAATGCAAATATTTGCAAAGTATAAATATGAAGTAAATATTTTAGGTGGAAGGTATTGAAGGTGAAGAAATTAGAAAAGGATACACATAAGGGTGTTGAATGAATGGAATCTTAAAAGAAAAAAAAAAGATTCCAAGGAAGAGAGGTGAACTAGTGAATTTGGCTTTTAATTGCCATTCCTGTTTTCCCTATACTAATGCCTTTTCTCTCAAATACATCTTTTTATAAGCTCATATATGTGCATGTTCCTGTTAAAATGTAAGCTATTTGAGGTTAAAGACTTTTTTTTTGTCTTTTTATTCCCAGTACCTACCAGTAGTCACTTAATAAAATGCTTATTGATTGATTATGTAAAGGTAGATTAGTGCCAAATCGTGGAGGTAAGGAAAGCTCCAGTGCCTTGGTACAACCACGAGAAGACAAAAATGTGGTCAATAATCCTGCAGGTCAGGCAGACATGAAAGGATTCTGAACTGCATTACTTGAAGGAACTCCCAAATAGATGAGAGTATAGATCCATCAAATATTTTAGTAGTAGTTCCTCTAATTCTTTTCCTTCCTTTCCTTATAAAATATAAGCTGTTTGAAGATAGGGACTATTTTAGTTATATCTTTCTATTTCCAGATCCTAGCATAGTGCCTCAAAAAAAGGCAGAAACTTAATAAATGTTTGTTACTTATTGGTTGCTTTTGAGCACTCAAATTATCAACAAAATAAGTCAAGAAATTGACAAATGTTCTGAATGTTTTAGAAATGTGCCAAATGTTTTGGAAATGAACTTTTACCCACTAATATAAATGCCTTCTTTTGATGGTTGTTAAAAAAAATTCTGATCAGAAAAGAAGTATCCAAGGAGACAAAAGTCCTGTTTCAACGCTTCATTTTGACATGTGGTTGACTGAGTTCAAAAGAGTGCAAAATCTGTCAAAGCCATCTAAGATAGGAAGGCTTCAAGTACAGACCCAAAGTCTTGTATATTTATTATCCAAGGACTAGGCTACCTAAGTTAGAGATCACCAGAAGATTGGCCTAGGCATGAATATTTTAATTACAGCAATCAATAAATTAGTAATATTCCTCAAGCACTTAATTATATTCCAGACACAGCACTAAGGGATACAAGAAAAAGCAAAACCACATCAAGACAGTCTATTTCAGTATACTAGAGCTATGGTCTATGTTGGGTCCTATAATGTCCACATGGATGATCAGTGTACACAATATGAAGTGTTGGGTAAATATCAGGACAGGATCCTTCATATCATAAAACTAAATAGTGCCCAGAATGTTTCTAATTCAATTCCCAAAGAAACAAAGAAACATTATATATATAAAACAATACAACTGACTTTAAGAAATTACATAAGTTATAGAATAAGGAAAAAGAAGAAAGTGCAGGAGGGGAAGGAGACTAACAAACTAGATGAAAAGGATGATGAATTAGACAAGAAAGGAGTTAAGTACAATTCTGATGAAATTAAGAAATATGATGCTTCATAGCAGGAGCCATTAGGGCATTCCCCAACCCTTGACCTACTCCCCTCAATTAACCCTTCACGGTGGAGGGAGATGGAAGAGAGGGAGGGGCAGTCACACAATCAGTACCACCTATGAAGCAGCCTATGACAAGATTACAAAAGGCACTAGTTAAAGCTAAAAAAGGACAAGATATATCTGACTTAAAAATAAATGCATACTCTGTTATTGAAGAGTCTGACTCTTCAGGTCAACAAAGGAGAAGATATACTCCTTTTGATCTGGGAAAAAATCAAGGATTTGGAAAAGGGTTGCACTCTTTATGGGGCTACAAGGTCTTATGTTAAGGTGGTATTAGAGAATTTGGCTTCTGAAATATAACCCCTAGTGATTGGAAATCTATAGCAAGGACATGTTTAGAACCTAGACAAAACTTGTGGCTTTCGGAGTATAGTGAACTATGTAGAACACAAGCCCAACAAAATAGGCAAAGTGGAGTTAATATACAAATCACCTTTGACCAACTAGCAGGTTAAAAAAAAAACACTTCAGTACAGATTAATTACCCTTTGATAGCATATGAACAAATTGCTTCTCCTGCTATCAAAGCATGGGGCACCCTCCCAGAACAAGATAGAGGAGAAGCCTTCATGAAAATAGAGCAAGGTCCAAATGAACCCTTGACTGATTTTGTAGGACATCTGCAAGCAGCTGTCATATGAAATGCAGCTATAGGAGTTATGATAAGACAACTTGCTAAAGAAAATGCTAATGAGGTTTATAGAAGAATTATATGGGAACTACACCAGGATGCTCCTTTAGAGGAGATCATATGACACTGTGCCACAGTGGGCACAAATGCCTTTTATATCCAGGCTATGATGCAGAACATGAGAAGACAGGGTCCCTTTTGGCAAGGGACTTCCAAAGAAACTTGTTAATGCTTTCATTGTGGTGAAGTAGGCTATCTGAAAGCTCAATGTAGGCACAGAGGTAGAGTGAGAAAACAGGATGGGAGAACAAGACCCAAAACCCTGTGTCCAAAATGCAACAGAGGCTTCAGGCCTCAGACTATAGATTGACTCAGGGAAATAAGAGGCAGGGCCCAGCTCCAAGACCTCAAACTAAAAACAAGTGGATTATGATGGCAACTGAGTTTATGCCCAGAAAGTCTTTAGAAGTTCAGGACTCTGACATGATCAATCAGCAGAGAAGGAAACTGATGGAAGAAAGGGATTAATAATTGGGGAGAATACAGGCTTTTAAACCCAACAGAAGGGCAGTGTCCAGTACAAGCAGCTTTAATGTAATTACCAGGTGATTAAGAGAGACCCAGAAAGTGTCGAATGGAAGGGACCAGATAGGTTAACTGCTTGGGGGAGAGGGTTTGCTTGTATCTCTACAGATGGTGAAGGAATCAGATGGGTGCCAACGAGCTGTATTTGCCTTGTCCATTGGAGAGAGAAAGAAAAAGAGAAAAACTTTGAAACAAAGAAGAAGACCTAAGAAACATCTGACACTGAAAGAACATGGCTGATAATAAGACTGTTACAGGACTTCAAAACTTGCAGGAATCATTGGATTTCTAGACACATGAAATAATGGACAATAGATTGATTTTGGACTATTTCTAGGACTTATGGACATGTATAATTCCTCATATTGATTCATGTTGTTTGTTATGTAATATCTCCCATGTTGATGGATTTATGTACCTATTTCAAGTATCCTTCAGAAACCCATTAATCTGGTTTGATTCCCCATTTTCCTTTGGTGTTTTCATCTCCCTTCCTGAGACATCAGAGAGGGCATGATCACCTCTTTTTTTTGGTGTTTTCACCCCTTTTTTCTGAGAAGTCAAGGAAGGTGTGATCACTTCCTTTTTGGAGTTCTCACCTCCCTGAGAAGCCAGGAAGGGCATGACCACCTATGTTCTAAAACAAAAGAAAGCGGGAGATGTCATGGGCCAGAACTCTGTACTTGAAACAAGGATTCTTACAAAGTGTTAACTCAGTGGAATTAATAAGACAATGATTATTTATTTAGCATGGTGATTAATAGTTCTCTAGTTTAGTACATGTACTTAGTACTTAATGTAACTCCACAAGATTCACAACTATGATAATGTAATTAAAATAGAGCATATTGGGACAAATTTAGCCAGAGTCAGAGCCAGAGAAGACAGAGGACTGGAAGTAGAAGCTCAAGCTCTCAGAGACAAAGAGAGATTCATTCCATCTTCGGTCAGGCTCCTGGTGGCTCTCCTGTGAGACCAAGAGTCTCAGACACAGACTCGGAGAAGACAGAAGACTGGAAGTGTGAGCCCAAGCTCTCAGAGCCAAGGAGAGACATTCATTCCATCTTCATCAGCCTTGTGGTGGCTGGCCTGTCCTCCTGCTCCCCACACTGAGACCAAGGCCCTTTTGAAGAACCTCAAGAAAGATAACCAGGCCCCAGGCAAGGAGACAATAAAGAATTTGGATTTTAACACCTGGCTATTCTTGTGGTGATTAATCTACTGAAACGAAGGCTGCTCCAAAACCTCCAGAAAACCAAAGAGAACACTACAAAAAAGAGTAGGTGTCTTGACTCTAAAACAATGCAGCCTGAGGAAGGAATATGAGTGATGTCTATAAAAACACAAAGAATTTGTTAGTATGAACTGACACTTGCTTATAAAATGACAAAACACTAAAGATACTTCTTGTTGTTTAAAAGGGGAAAGCTTAGAATTAGTTCCCTGTAATGTTCTGATTAGCTTTCTAGAGGTCCTTCAAATGGGCTTTGGTTTCAGCAGAATAATCACCACAACAATAGTCAGGAATAAAGTCCAAAATCTTTATTATCTTTTTCATAGTCTTTCTCCTTCTCCTGGGGCCCTAGTTAGCTTTCTTGAGGCCCTTCAGATGAGCCTTTGTCTTAGTGGAGAAGTAAAGGAGGACAGGCCGCCCACCACGAAGGTCTCTGTCTTCAAGTCTCTTCGAGTCCTCCTCTAGGTCTGACTCTGACCTCTTAAATACTCTATTACATTTAAATGCATTCATCATATTGAGTATAAGCCTATCATTATATCACTAGGGAACCATTATTTGTTGTAAGATTAAATCAATCATACTGAACTAGAGAACTATTAATCACCATACTAAACTAGATTAAGGTTGTTTTTATTAATTCCACTAAGTTACCTTGTTGTAAGAATCCTTTCCTCAAGTATCTTTCTCCAGAGTTCTGGCCCATTACATCTCCCGCTTTCTTTTGTTTTAGAACACAGGTTGTCATGCCCTCCCTGACTTCTCAGGGAAGTAAGAATACCAAAAAGGAGGTGATCATGCCTTCCCTGACTTTTCATAAAGGAGGGGTGTGTGTGAAAGCACCAAATAGGAGGTGATCACACCCTTCCTGACATCTCAGGAAGAGAGGTAAAAACACCAAAGGGAAATGGGGAGTCAAAACAGATCTTCTTAGTGGGTTTATGAAGGATCTCACTTGAAACAGGCATACATAAATCCATCATCATGGGAGGTATTACACAAGCACATAGTAATATAACACAGGTTAGTAGTGATGGCTCTCCAACACAGCCAGGACAGGCTCAATGTGGTTGAATGAACAAACATGAATTATACATGCAAGTAGTGATATAACAAACAAGGTGAATCAACATGATAGTGTAAGAGATTTCCATAAGTCCTAGAAGGAGGGTATATAAATAACAATCACACATAACACCTCCTTCAGGTTTTTCTCTTTTTCTGTCTCTTTTTGATGGAAAAGGCAAATACAGCTCGTTGGCACCCATCTGATTCCTTCTCCATTTGTAGAGATACAAGCAAACCCTCTTCCGAAGCAGTTTAACCTATCTGGTTCCTTCCATTCACCACTTTCTGGATCTCTCCACATCACCTGGTGATTATATTGGAGCTGCTCACATTGGACGCTGCCCTTCTGTCAGGTTATAAAACCTGTATTATCCCCAACTGTAATCCCCTTCTCCCATCAGGTTGCTTTTTGGCTGATTGATCATATCTGAGTACTGAACTTTTAAAGACTCTGGGTGTAGCCTCTGCTGCCATCATGCCCCACCTGTTTTTTTGCCTGGAACCCTGGAGCTGAGCCCCGTTTCCTGTTTCCTTGAGTTAATATACATTCTAATGCCCACTGGGGCCCTGGAGCTGAGCCATGCTTCCCATTTCCCTGAGTGAGTCTACATTTGATGCCCAATGAAAGCCTCTGTTGCATTTTGGACATAAGGTATTGGGTCTTGTTTTCTCACCCTATCTTCTCACTTTAGCTCTATGCCAATGTTGAGCTTTCAAATGCCCTACTTTACCACACTGAAAGCATTACAAGTCTCTCTGGAAGTCTCTTGCCAAAAGAGACCCTGTTTTCTTATGTTCTGCATCATAGCCTGGGTATAAAAGGCATTTGTGCCCACTGTGGCAGAATGTCTTATGATCTCAAATAAAGGAGCATCCTTGTGTAATTCTAGTATAATTCTATTACAAACATCATTAGCATTTTCTCTAGCAAGTTGTTTTATTATTATTCCTGTTGCTACATTTTCACTAGTAGTTCATATGACAGTTGTTTGCAGACATCCCTCGAAATCAGCAAAGGGTTCATTTGGACTTTGTTCTATTTTTGTGAAGCCTTCCCCTCTATCTTGTCTTCCTGGGAGGGTGCCCCATGCTTTGATAGCAGCAGGAGCAATTTGCTCATATGTTATCAAAGGGTAATTAATCTGTGCTAAAGTGTCTGCATAATGACCTATACTTGCTAATTGATCAAAGGTGATTGGTGTATTAACTCCAATTTGCCTATTTCATTGGGCTTGTATTCTATAGAATTCACTATACTCCAAAAACCACAACAAGTTTTGTCTGGGTTCTAAACATGTCCTTGCTATAGATTTCCAATCACTAGGGGTTAAAATTTCAAAAGCCAAATTCTCTAATACCATCTTAACATAAGATGTTGTAGCCCTATAAAGAGTGTGACCCTTTTTCAGATCTTTGATAATTTTCCAGATCAAAAGGGGTATATCTTCTCCTGACTTGACCTGAAGAATCAAATCCTTCAATCAGAGAGTATGCTTTTATTCTTAAATTAGATATACCATATCCTTCTTTTTTAGCTTTAATTAATGCCTTTTGTAATTGTGTCATAGGGGGTAGACAAAGCTGCTGCATGGGTGGTGCTCATTGTGTCACTGCCCCTCCCAGTCCTTTTCCCTTCACCCACAAAGGGGAAATTGAGGAGGGAGGGTCAAAGGATGGGGAATGCCCTAATGTTTCCTGCTATGAAGCACCACATTCCTTAATTTCATTAGCACTGTACTTAACTCCTTTCTTGTCTAATTCTTCATGCTTTTCAGCTACTTTGTCAATACTATTGCCCTCCTCTTCTGTCTTCTTTTTCTTTTTTCTAAAACTTATGTAATTCCCTAAAGCCAATTATATTATGTTGTATATATAGAAGGTTTCTTTAGGAATTGAATCAGGACCATTATCACAGTAATATTCAATTAGTTGCTCTCCCACTAGTTTCCATTTATCTGGCTCTAATTTTTCTTTCTTAGAGATGTATAATATAATGTTTCCAAGAGTTCAAGGATCTGCTATCAAGTTACAAACCTTGCCATTTTATTAACCTAACTATGCTTTCTATACACTTCCCTTGGGGTGGGGAAGGTTCTTTTCTGAGTTTTTGCCCCATTTCAGCTAAGAAATGAAAATAACTAGTTTAGCCCTTTTCAAAGTTTCCTGCTTGTCTATTTTTGTACTCACCCTATTTCATGATCAGAGGGACTTCTCCACTGAACTCACACTTGTGTCAATTGAGTGTAGGTCCTTAGTCCATGTTTAGGCCCCAGATGTAATGTTCTGACTAGCTTTCTGGTCTTCTGAATGGCCCTTGGTTTCAGCAGAATAATCACCATAAGAATAGTCAGGAATAAAGTCCAAAGTCTTTATTATCTCCTTCACTGTCTGTCTCTTTCTCTTGAGGTGGAGGTAGCTTTCTGGGGGACCTTCACATGGGCCTTGGGCTTAGTGAAGGAATTCAGGAGGCAGGAGAACCACCAATATGGTGGGAGATGAACATTCCATGACTGAATTTGTCCTCAGTTTAAATACCCTATTACAATTACATCAACTGTAGAACTATTATCTCACCATGCTAAGTGCTAAGTATATGTAAACTAGATAACCACTGTATTATCAATTCCACTGAGTTAAGACCTTGTTGTAAGAATCTTGCCTCAAGTATATTTTTCCAGAGTTCTGGCCCATTACATTTCCCCTTCTCGTGCTTACCCTCCTGAATGAATGAATGAAGTATTTACAGGTGCACTGTTCCTGATGCCATTAACAGGTGCTTCTACCTCATCTCCAAACCAACTATTTTCCCAATTCCTGTTATCACAAAAACTTTTTCAATACTGTTATCTCTTCCCAAATCTCATTTAATCTGGCTCTGTATTATCTCTGCTTATTCCCATAGTTTTCCAAGAGGCCCTTTTACTAAAATCTTCCATCATGCTAGCAAATATTCCTTTATTCATCACTTTTCATCATTTCCTCTCCAACATTATCACCCAAATCAGAAACCTGGATTTCACCAGAGAACACCCCATTGTCCTTCTGTCCTCTTCTTACCTTATTACATTCTGACAAAATGGTAGGGGAGAAAGGGCAGATTGATTCCTTGATCACTAATAATATTTCCAGATCATTAATCTGTTGTGAGAAGATGACATGACTTTCTTAATCAGAAAAATTAATCTTTCTACTTGTGTTTTTGATCTGATATATTCCTGTTTCTTCTTAAACCTAACTCCACTCCTTTTCTTTCCCCCTCCTCTGTAATCTTCTGCTTACAATCAAGTTTCTCTTGTATTAAATAAAAATAAAACCAAACCCTTTCTTTGATGTTGCCACTGGCTCGAGTTATAACAGTTTTCTGCTCCCCATTCACTGCCTAACACTTACAAAGCAAAATCTATATTTGCTTGCTTCCATTTTTCTCCTGCCTTAATCCTTAACTCACTAAAAAATTGTTCTCTCTGAACACTGCCCTCTGTAGACTCACAGATGACTTCCTCATTGTAATGGTCTCTTCAGTCCTTACTCTACTTTACCTTCTTTTGTGCCATATTTGACACTGCTGGCAAATAGTTGATAAATCCCTCTCCTTGATTCTCTGCTCCTTCAAACAACCAGGATGGTGAAAGTCATTGAGTCCTTCCCAATTGAGAATAAATGGGAAGAACTAAGGATCTTAATCAGAAGAAAGAGAAGAAATAAGAAGGATGGGGAATATGATATCTGTATCTAAGTGGTGGAAGGGCTTGTTTCATGGCCAAAAAGAAATTAGATTACTTATTTTTCTAGGTCAGAGAGCAAAACAAGGAGCAGCTGGTAGGAGTTTCAAAAAGGCAAACTTAGACTTGATATCAGGAAAACATTTCTAATAATTAGAGCATTTGGAAGTAAAATGGCTCTTCTTATGAGATCTTCATGTAGTCAGCAATGTTTTATGGGGGTGGGTTAGCCTAGATGGCTGCTGGCATCCCTTCCAATTCTAAAATTGTAATTTTGTGATTCTTTTTTCTTTTTCCTCTCATTTCCTAAATGTGCACATCTCACAAGTTTCTTATCTCAACCCTCTTCTCTCCTTTCTACATTTTTTTCCCTTGGCAATCTCATCCTCTTTCAAGACATCATTCATCGTCTCTATGTGTATGAATCCTAAATTCACATCTTTACAACATAACCATGTTAGTGCCACATTCTGTGCTTCATGTTCTATTAAAGCCTCAAATTCAGTATGTTCAAAACTGGAAATAATAATGTTTCTTTCCAGACCTCCCCTTCATTGTTACTCTTGATAGCTTCATTATTCTTCCAAACACCCAGACTCAAAACTTTGTAATTATTTTTCTCTTTCTTCTCTCTCTCTCTCATTCACCACATTCAGCCAGTTGCCAAATCACTTACAGTCTATCTGTGCAATATTTTTTTTAATATATGTCTTTCTTTTCCAGTCATTGCTCCCCCTCCCATACTATTGCTATGGTTTCTTTATTGAAATTTCAGTTTGTAGTCTCTCCTCAGTCCATCTTTCAAAAAGTTGCTAATTTTAAAAAAAAAAAATTTGTGACACTACCCTCCAATAACTCAATGCATATCAAATGAAATTCAGACTCTTTAGTTTGGCATTGATAAATGATTACCATTCAAGCTTAATTTCATAGAAGTACCATTTATATACTCTCTGCTTTAATCAAATTGGATGATTTATTAAGTCTCAATATTGCTTTATGCTTTCTTGCCTCCATGCATTTATAGTCATCCTGTGCCTCAATACAAATAGATTCTTCTTCTCACTATCTGCTGGCATTCTTCCTCACTTCAAGAGCCATTTAGGGTGCCAGCTCTTCTATGGCACCTTTTTTTCATCCCCATAGATATAATTAATGCCTCTATCTTTGAATCTATTAGGGCACTCCATCTGACCTTTCCTAAGCAAAAACTTTCTGATAGTTTCTCAGTGAAATTATAATTTGATGTCTCAATGATGTTATGGATGATCCTAAGATTTTAAAGTCAATATTAAACCAAATATGTTTAGAAAAAAGTTCAGGTATCAACCTCAATACAAACTATGTATGCTGCCCAGAGATTATCCTGCCTAAGAATAGATAAGCTTTTCTTGAGAGGGTTGGCTGGCAAGTGATGAATTTTTTTGGCCACTACATGTCTGTGAAACATATAAAAATACAATATGATATGAATCATATTTATGTAGTGACTTATTTTTTTAAGTGACTGTACTTTGATACTTCAATGGCTCTATGATCTGCTCAGTGTGGGCATTGTCTCCAAATAATAACCTTCAAAGGATTGAGTATCACATTGATATGAATACCACCTCCAATGATAGAAATCAGAGCCCATCTATACTTTTTCCTTCTAATTTTCCCTTCAGTCCTTCCAGAGACCCTTCATGAGTGTCTATCCAATAATCTATCAGATTTCCTGATATTTAGTGGGCACATATGTCCATCACATCCTTTATTGACCAGAGTTATCTGATGACAGCTAGAAGAAATCTCACCACAATGGTAATTAGGTACATTGATGGTCCAAATCAGTTACATTAAAATACATGTTATACGACCTCAATTAAATTCTCACTGCAGCAAGGCAGTCTTAATTGATTCCCTATCTCATTTCTCAAGAAGCTAATCCAAATCCTTTCTTCAATCCTTCTACATTTACCTTCTCCCCTTCTCCCCCACCTTAGTTGAGCCATTTACCTCATAGGGAAACTTGGGGTCATTTGATATGAGATTCCTTTTCTCTTTAATTCAAAGCACCTTGACATCATCCCTTAGTCTTTTTTTATTCCACTAGCTTCTGACAAAGAACTGGCACTTCTCTCTGCCTAGGTCAACCCTTCAACACTGGTGCAGAGCCTCTCCTCTCTCATAGATCACAACTTCAATCACACCTCTTTGGCTCTCTGACTCTGCCTTTTTTTGTCTCTGTTCTCATCTTCATTCTCTCTGTATTTACTAGATAATCCCCTCACCTCTCCCCCTCTCCCCCCACCCCGCCCGCTTTCAAACTTGCCAAAATCTCTTCCATAATTATTTTTTTAAAAAAAAGCCTCCTCCCACTTTGCTCATCTGTAAATAAGCTGGAGAAGAAAATGTCAAGAAAATTGACAAGAAAATTCCAAATGAAGTCATGAAGAGTTATACATGAATGAACAGCAACTAAACAGCAACCAACCACAACAACATCTCCTGTTTCATCTCCTATTTTCTGACCACCCCTTTTCTGTCTCTTTTGCTACCTCATTAACTATATCCATATCATCTTAATTGTGAAACTGCATCAAGATTTTGTCATTAGGGCATCTTATTTTCTCCCTCTAAACAAAGAATTCTTAATTTGGGGAACATGAACTTTTAAAAAAATTTGATAACTGTAGTTCATTTGGTTTCCTTTAAATTCTTTATACAGACTAACTCACAAGTCATCTTGTCTTGTACATTGTAGCCTAGACTAATGGTATCAAATTTAAATAGAAACAGATTCCGAGAGGAAGCATGTTGACTTAGAAAACCACAAACCAACATTATCTATGTCATTATTTTTGTTAAATATTTCCAAATTACACTTTGATTTGGTTTTGGCAGATTGTGAGTATTATAAGTCACTTGTGGTCCACTTTGCTGGCTACACCTTTGATAACTCTGACCTAGACAATAAAAAATCTTTATATCTTGCAATAGATAGCAATACTGTTTATATAGTTGAGTGAAGTTTCTTTGACTCTAGGCATCTGGTGTCTTTTGGCTTGTATAGTGGCAGGGTATCCAAAAAAAAAAAAAAAAAAGAGGAGAGAGAACATAAAGAATCACAAAGTTTTAGGTTATAAATATTAATTTAATTGTTTATACTTTTAATAGTCTACCTTTGAATTTTTAAATGATTTTTAACAAACAAAACTAAAACTCTTCAAATCTCCTGAAAAATTAAACAAAAAATCATGAAAAACTGGTTGCAAACAAGTGTACATGTAGTAATATCCTTCCATTATCTAATTAATGATAAAATGAACACTTTGTGTAACAACTTGAAAAAGAATTTTATTCATAATTAGCATGCCTTTGTTGTTGTTTGATATTGTCTCTCTTTTCATAGCTAAAGTCAAGGTATATGTTATTCTTTGGGGTTCCACTCTTTTCATCCTGTATAACTTTATGTGTCTTCTCATGCTTCTTTTTATTTTTCATATTTTTCATGGAACAGTAGTATTTTACTACATCTACATATTATAATTTATTTAGCAACATACCACTTGAAAGGCACATAGATAGATTCCATTTTTGGTCCATTACAGAATAAGACTGATAGATTTTTTTTTTTTTTTGGTACAGATGAGTCTCTTTCTTTTTATTGCTGATAAACTGTTTAGAGTATAAAATTGAAATTTGGATGTTAAAGATTTTTGTAATTTATATTGTATATATTTCCAAAATGACCAAATCAATTCAAAGCTCCATGAATAGTGAATTAGTACTGCCTTCAAAATTAAATTTTGTTGTCTTTTTTTTAATCATTTTTGTGGGTAATAAGCTGTTATCTTAGGGTGGTTTTAATGTACATTCTAGGATTATTAGAAATTTGGAAAACTTTTCAAGTGGTTGCTAATAGTTGGTGGTTCTTCTTTTAAAAATAATTATTCATATCCTGGGAGATGACTTGTTACAGTGAAAATCTTATTGGAGAGTTCCAGGGGTAGAGCCAAGATGGCTAGGAACCTACTTGAGTTTTTCTAGTTTCCAAGTCTCTGAACAGAGTCTGAAATAACAGAGCTTACAAATAGATGGAATGAAACAATTTTCCAGGTCAAGGTAGGTCAGAAGAAGTTAAAGATCAGTCATACTTTGGTGAAAAGGGTGCTCAGCTCAGTTCAGACAGTGCCTAGGAAAACTAGTAAGAGGATCTTACAATGATTCAGCAATGTAAAACAGCAAGAGAGTAGACCAATAGGGCAGCCTCCAGTTCCAGCACAGAAGGAAAATTGTCATCCAGGAAACCAGGCAACAACAGGTGGATCTAAGCTGGGCTACTCCCACCACTGTGAACAAGACACCAAACATAAAGGGCTCTCTGCTCAAAGCTAAAGCTCAAGATGCGCAAGAAGCTTAGGACAGAGGTTCCTATACCACAGGAACATAGCTTGCCTTAAAAATCATGAAATAGGACAGGGGGAAGAGAGGGAGAGAAAAAAAGAAAGAAAATGAGCAAGAAACAGAAAAAAACCTTGATCATAGAAAGTTACTATGGCAACAAGAAAAACCAAAACCCCAACTTAGAATAAGACAAAGTACCCACATGTAAAACCTCAAAGGGGCTTGTAAATTGATCTCAAACCCAAAGAGCCTTTTTAGAAGAGCTCATAAAGGATTTAAAAGTCAAATAAGAGAGATAGAAGAAAAATAGGAAAAGAAATGAGAAATATATAAAAGAGAGTCAACAATTTGGAAAAGGAAAGACAAAAAATTGACTTTAGAAAACAATTTCTTAAAAGAATACATTGAACAAATGCAAAAAAAAAATCCACTGAATAAAACAGAACCTTTAAAAGTAGACTTAATTAAATGGAAAAGGAGATATAAAAGCTAAATGAAGAAAACCATACATTTAAAAACTAGAACCAGGCAAATAGAAGATAATGGCTATGAGACATCAAGAATCAGTCAAATCAAGTAAAAAGAATGAAAATCAGAAAGAAAATTTAAAATACTTAATTAAAAAAAACTAACCTGGAAAATAAATCCAAGAGAGACAATTTGAAAATTGTTAGACCACCTGAAGTCCACAACCAAAAAAAGAGAGAGAAAGAATGTGTCTGGAATGCATTTTTTAAGAAATCAGCAAGGAAAATTGCCTTAATATACTAGAACCAGTGGGCAGAATAATCATTGAAGGAATCCATCAGTCACCTCCAGAAAGAGATCCCATAAGAACAACTTCAAGAAACATCATTGCAAAATTCCAGAAATATAATCTCAAGTAAAAAATACTGCAGGCTGCCAGAATAAAACAAAAACAAAAAAAAAAACAAAAAACAGTTCCAGTATCAACGAGCAACAATCATGATTACCCAGAATTTGGCAGTGTCTTCAATAAAGGATGGGAGGGCCTGGAATACATCTGGAAAGCATGGGATCTTGTATTATAGCCAAGAATCAACTACCCAGAGAGACTGAGAATCATCTTTTAGACGAGGAGATGGATCTTCATGAAGTAGCAGACTTTCAATCATTTCTATGGAAAAGACTAAACAGGCATTTTGATCTATAAACACAGGATTCAAAAGAAGCATAAAAAGGTAAACAGGAAAAAATATTATTTAAAGGTTAAATTGTTTACATCTCTATTTGGAAAAATGATGCTTATAATTGATGCTTATAAAATGATGCTTGAGAACTGAATCTTTCATTAGAGCAGTTAAAAGGGACATACATAGACAGAGAGTAAGAATATAAATTGATTCTGATGTTATATTAAAATATACATATTAATGGGTTGGAAAAGAATTGTACTGGAAGAAGAAAGGAGAAGTAAAATTGGGTAAATTAGATCACATGAAGAGGCATAGATGAGCATTGTTTGAAACTTAATCTCATCCATTTTGGCTTCAAAAGGAAATAACACTCAGTTGGGTACAGAAATTTATGCTATCCTATAGGCAAATAGAAGTAGAAAGAAGAAAGTTGTTTACAAGTAATACACTGGAAACAGAAAAACACATAAAGAGGAAGGGAAAAACACTGGAGCAGCTTCAGCTGAAGCAAAAAAAAAAAAAAAAAAGAAGTTAGAAATTCTATTCCCACACAAAGCAAAAAAAAAAAAAAATTGATTTAATTAAAAGAGATAAGGAAGCTACATCCTGTTAAAGGGTACCATACACAATGAAGTGGTTTTGATACTAATTGTATTTAAACCAAGTGATACATTATTCAAATCCTTAGAAAAGAAGTTAAACCAGTTACAAGAAAAAATAGACAGCAAAGTTATACTAGTAGGAGATCTCAACGTTCCCCTCTCAGAATTAGATAAGTCTAACCATAAAATAAAGAAGAAAAAAATTAGGGAAGTTAATAGCATCTTAGAAAACTTAGATATGATAGACCTCTGGAGAAAATGAATGGGAATAGAAAGGAACATACCTTTTTTCCAAAAGGTTCATGACACTTAAACAAAAAATCGACCCTGTATTAGGATATTAAAAATCTCACAATCAAATCCAGAAAGGCAGAAATAATAAATGCATCCTTTTCAGATCATGATACAATAAGAATTACATTCAATAAAGGGCCAGTGAAAGATAGACTAAAAACCAACTGGAAATTAAATAATTTCATTCTAAAGAATGAGTGGCTCAAACAAAATCAACAATTTCATCCAAATGAATGACAATAATGAGACAAAATACCAAAACTTATGAAATACAGTCAAAGCAGGTTTTAGGGAAAATGTTATATCTTTAAATACTTACATGAATAAAATATACAAAGAGAAAATCAATAATTGGGGCATGCAACTAAAAACAGTTAGAAAAAGAAACAAATCAAAGACCCCAATTAAATACTAAACTAGAAATTCTGAAAATCAAAGGAGAGATTAACAAAATTGAAACTAAGAAAACTATTAAGCTAATAAACAAAACGAAGAGTTGTTTTTATGGAAAAACCAATAAAATAGATAAATCTTTGACTAATTTGATTAGAAAAAAAAAGAAAGAAAAAAACAAAATTATCAGCATCAAAAATGAAATGGGTGAAGTTACCATGAATGAAGAAGAAATTAAAGCAATAATTAGTTTTTGTACTGGCTAAGAAATAGAGTGAAAGATCAGTGGAATAAGTTTGATACACATGACACAATAATAATGACTATAAGAATCTACTGTTTGATAAATTCAAAGACTCCAGCTTCTGAGATAAGAACTCACTAATTGACAACAATTTCTGGGAAAACTGGAAAATATGTCAAAAAAGGTCAAAATGATTTAAGCATAAAGAGTGATACTATAAGGAGAGCAAGGGATACTTTATCTATCAGATCTTTAGAGAAGGGAGGAATTTATGGCCAAAAAAAGAACTTGAGAACATTATGAAATTCAAAATGTATAATTTTGATTACATTAAATTAAAAAGGTTTTGTACAAATAAAGCCAATATAGTCCAGATTAGAAGGGAAGCAGAAAGATAGGAAACAATTTTTACAACCAGTGTTTCTAAAAAAGACTTAATTTCTAAAATATATAATTGACTCAAATTTATAAGGATACCAGTCATACCTAGAAAAAATAACAACAAAATTCATCTGGAAGAACAAAAGGTCAAGAATTTCAAGGGAATTAATGAAAAAAAACAATCAAATGAAAATGACCTAGCTGTACCTCATCTAAAACTATATTATAAAGCAGCAATCACCAAAACATTTGGTATTGGCTAAGAAAAAGACTAGTTGATCAATGGAATAGGTTAGGTTCACAGGACAAAGTAGTCAATAAGTATAGCAATCTAGAGTTTGTCAAACCCAAAGACCCCAACTTTTGGGATAAGAATTCACTATTAGACAAAAACTGGGAAAATTGGAAATTAGTATGGCAGAAACTAGGCATTGACCCTCACCGAACACCGTATACCAAGATAAGGTTGAAATGGGGTCATGATCTAGACTAAAGAATGATATTATAAACAAATTAGAAGAACATAGGATAGTTCACCTCTCAGATATGTGGAGGAGGAGGGAATTTGTGACCAAAAAAGAATTAGAGATCATTACTGATAAAAAAAAATAGAAAATTTTTATTATATCAAGTTAAAAAGCATTTGTACAAACAAAACTAATGCAGACAAGTTTAGAAGGGAAGCAATAAACTGGAAAAACATTTTTACAGTTAAAGGTTCTGATAAAGGCCTCATTTCCAAAATATATAGAGAATTGACTCTAATTTATAAGAAATCAAGCCATTCTCTAATTGATAAATGGTCAAAGACTATGAACAGACAATTTTCAGATGATGAAATTGAAACTATTTCTACTCATGTGAAAAGATGATCCAAATCATTATTGATCAAAGAAATGCAAATTAAGACAACTCTGAGATACTATTACATACCTCTCAGATTGGCTAAGATGACAGGAAAAAATCATGATGAATGTTGGAGGGGATGTGGGAAAACTGGGACACTGATGCATTATTGGTGGAGTTGTGAATAGATCCAACCATTCTGGTGAGCAATTTAGAACTATACTCAAAAAATTATCAAACTGTGCATATCCTTTGATCCAGAAGTGTTACTACTGGGCTTATATCCCAAAGAGATACTAAAGAAAGGAAAGGGACCTTTATGTGCAAAAATGTTTGTGGCAGCCCTTTTTGTAGTAGTTAGAAACTGGAAATTGAATAGATGCCCATCAATTGGAGAATGGCTGAGTAAATTGTGGTATATGAATGTTATGGAATATTATTATTCTAGAAGAAATGACTAGCAGGATGAATACAGAGAGGCTTGGAGAGACTTACATGAACTGATGCTGAGTGAAATGAGCAGAACTATCAAATCATTCTATACCTCAACAACAATACTATATGAGGATCAATCCTGATGGAAGTGACTATCTTTGGCAATGAGACGATCCAAATCAGTTCCAATTGATCAGTGATGAACAGAATCCGCTACACCCAGCAAAAGAACACTGGGAAATAAATGTGGGCCACAATATAGCATATGTACTCTTTCTGTTTTTGTTTGCTTGGATTTTATTTTTCTTCTCAGGTTATTTTTACCTTCTTTCTAAATCCGATTTTTCTTGTGCAACAAGATAACTGTATAAATATGTATACATATATTGTATTTAATCTGTACTTTAACATGTTTAACATGTACGGATGGGACTGCCTGCCATCTAGGGGAGGGAATGGAGGGAAGGAGGGGAAAAGTTAGAAATTTTTGCAAGAGTCAATGTTGAAAAATTACCCATGCATATGTTTTGTCAATAAAAAGCTATAATAAAAAATAAAAATAAAAGAATACTGATCATTCTTCAGCTGATTAATGGTCAGAACATATGAACAATTTTTATATGAAGAAATTAAAACCATCTATACCAATATGAAAAATGCTCTACATCACTATTAATTAGAGAAATGCAAATTAAAACAACTCTCAGTTACTATTTCATACCTATTAGATTGGTTTGCATGATAGGAAAAGATAACAGTAAATGTTGGAGAGGATATGGAGAAACTGGGACACTAATGCATTATGGGTGAAGTTGTGAACTGATCTAATTATTCTGGAGAGCAATTTGGAATTATGCCCAAAGGGCTATAAAATTTTGTATAACTTTTGATCCAGCCATATCTTTACTGGGTCTGTATCCCAAAGAAATAATAAAAGAGGGAAAAAGTCCAACATTTACAAAAAATATTTGTAGCAGTTCTTTTTGTGGTGGCAAGGACTTGGAAAATGAGTAATCAATCAGAACAATCAGAAGACCTGGATTTAAATCTCATCTTGCTGACCTAAAGACCTTGGGTAAGTGATTTTTCCCTGTAGGTTTGATTTTTCTTTTCTATGAAATGAATCAGTTGAACTGGGTGGTTTCTAAGGTCTTTCTAGGTCTAAATCTATGATTCTATAAATACTTATCTATTGGAGAATGGTACTTTTCTTTAAAAGGTGTATTGATTCTCTATAAGTTTTATGTGTCAGACTTTTATGTAGGCTTTTGAATTCAAAGATTTTTTTTCTACATCCTCATTTTTCATTATATTCTGGATATAATTCTATTTATACAAAAACACTTTAAAATATTTTTATGTAATAAATATTGTCTGATATATATATCTTTTATGATTTCCTCTGCAATTAAGAATTGTTCTCCTATTCATCCTTGGAAAAGATTAATTTTCCAGCCTTCTCTGATTTTTTTGTTTTTATTTTTTTAATGGTATGATTTTTATAGTAAATAGAGTGCCTGTCCTGGAGTCAGGAAGATTAATCTTTCTGAGTTCAAATCTGGCCCCAGACACTTATTAGCTATATGACCTTAGTTTCAGTTTTGTCATCTGTAAAATGAACTGGCGTTCAGTGCAGAAGCACAGATGACCCAGAATGAGCCCAAACATAGCTGACCATTCACCCAAAATCACAAGAATCAGATCCCAATTCAGGAACTAAGGCTTGATAGATGAATAAATACAAGAAAATATAGTTTGCTATAAAGAATTATAATATGTCCAAAGACAACTAAAAATCTGATCTAGAAAGTGAAAGTAACTCCATGAATGTAACTCTAGACTCAAATGGAAAAATATGTTTTTCACAAGGATTTGTAGTTGTATTCTGTCATGTCTGAGTCTTCGTCACCCCACTTGGAGTTTTACTGGCAAAGCTAGCGGAGTAGTTTGCCATTTCCTTCTGCACTGAACCCTCCCTCCCAGCAATAAGCTACTTCATATCTTTGAGGCTTAGGGCCCTCAATCTTCTGGTCTCTTGATGGTGATCCAAGTTTCTGGTCTTAGGTAATATCCTAGTCTGAATATTGCCATGTTGCACTGGCTGCTGCAACTATCTGTTGCTTTCAATGGGAAAGGTTTCCAACAACCCTGAGGTTGAGGCTTTGTGAGGTAAGCCCTTTGCTCTTACAAACTCTGAATAAAGAGCCTTGAAGGCTACATTTGTGTCTGGCCTGTTTCTGGTTGTACAGGGAGGCTACCATATTTTTGCTTATGCCAGTATTAACTTTGCAGACAGACCCCTCTTTCTATTGCCAATGAACTTTTGATTGAGTTTTTGTGTAATTTTGGAGTTAAAAAATTATTATAGCTAATTATTGGGTTTCTTAATCATGATTCAGTATGTTGTGGTTTGTAAAGTTTTGCTGTAATACACCATGGTAGCTATCTTGGTATAAGCAGGGATCCTTCTTGTTTTGTTTTGTTGTTTTTGTTCAGTAATTTTCATTTATGTAGAGCTCTTTATGATCCTCTTTGGAGTTTTTTTTGGTAAGGATAATGGAGTAGCTTAGAATTTCCTTTTCTATATCATTTTACAGATGAGGAAACTGAGGCAAACAGAGTGAAGTCACTTCAGCCAGTAAGTGTTAGAGGTCAGGTTTGAACTCAGAAAAATGAGAGTTTTTTGATTCTAGGCCTGGCACTCAATCCAATCTACCACCTAGTTGCTTTTTAGAACCTTACTAACTACATAACCTTTAAGTCATGGAACCTTGTACCAGTTTTCTTATCTGTTAAATGAAGGGATTGAATTGGCTTATATTCTCTGGCTCTAAATCTATGATCCCTAGGAGGGATTTGGAGTCAGAAGACCTGGGCTTTAGTCATGATTCTACTACTTCTTACCTGATTGACTTAAGACAAATCACTGAAATCCCCCTTTTTTCTTAGTTTCTTTATAAAGTGAAAACACTTCATAGTTTTTTGTAATGGGCTGAGGCTCGAGTTGATGTACTGAAGTCCCAAGCACATGAGGCTAAATAGTAATTGGACCATACTCTATTAATATATAAGCTTGGAGAAAGAATGGCCCCTGCCCACTCTTTGTGAAGGCCTGATGTGTTGTATAAGAAATGACGATTTTGGTGGGTGGAGGCAGGGGAGTGGAAAAGGAAAGGGAAGGAGAGACTGCTAGCATTGCCATTGTGATGGCGCTTCAGCTCAGGTTTCTCTCTGCTAGCTGACTTCCTGTCGCAGTTGCCCATATTGCTATCGCAATCCTTCTTGCCCATGTTGCTATCGCAATCTTTTTTCACCTCTTCACTTCAATAAAGATTGAAGATTTTTCCCTTAACCTGAATTCCTGACTCCGGCTGATTTTAAATACACAGTCATTACAGTTTTTCAGTGTTTGAAAACACTGAGAAGTTTCTGGGAAGATGATAGAGAAGGTCAGAAAATTCCAGGCTATTTAGATTGTCTCCATAAACAAGACAAAATGGTGCTTTAGGCTGAACATAGGGTGGAAAAAAAAACAAAGAGTTTGGACACAATTTTGGTTCCTCTGGGACAATCTAAGAAGATCTGAAGAAAGATAATAAAATGAAAGTTTGGCCCTTATAAAGTGTAAAATATCTCTAGAATAGTTCCACTGAAACAACAAATGGTGCAACTTGGCGGGTAGAGGGGGGGAAGGGGCCTGATAAGGAAAGAAGGTAGCTGGGTTGAGAGGTAGCCTTGGTCCCCACCTGAGGCCAATGGCACCATCCCCCACACCCCAAAACCAGAGGTGATTATCATAACAAGCTACTATAAATTTAAAAAAAAAATTGAGCAAAGGAGAAAGAATCCAACCACAGAAATTTACTATGGGAATAAAGAAGACAGGGGTTCATTTTCAAAGGAGGATATTGTAAAAAAAAAAAAAAAAGTCTCATACCCCAAAGAATAATTGTTACCTGCACTAAAAGAATTCAAAGAAAAATACTTTAAAGATCTACTGAGAGAGACTGAGGAAAATTTTTAAAAAAGAACAATCCAAGAAAAACAAGATTATGAGAAGAAAATCAACTAAATGGAAAAAGAGCTACAGATAGAATAAGTTATTAGTCAATTCCCTAAAAAAAAATCCCCAGGACCAGATGAATTTACATGTGGAATTCTACCAAACATTTAAAAAACAATTAACTCCAATACTACATAAATTATTTGAAAAAATAGGGGAAATTCCCTTTATGTCACAGACATGGTACTGATATCTAAACCAAGTAAGATGGATACAAAGAAAGAAAATTATAGACTAATCTCCCTAATGATTATTGATGCAAAAATCTTAAATAAAATATTAGCAAAGAGATTACAAAAAATCATCCCCAGGATAATATACCATGACCAAGTAGGATTTATACCAGGAATGCAGGGCTGGTTCAATATTAGGAAAACTATTAGCATAACTGATTATATCAATAACCAAATTAACAAAAACCATATGATTATTTCAATAGATGCAGAAAAAGCATTTGATAAAAGCCAACACCCATTCTTATTAAAAATGCTAGAGAGTATAGGAATAAATGGACTTTTCCTTCAAACAGTCAGTAGCATCTATTTAAAACCATTAGCAAGCATCATATGTAATGTGGATAAACTGGAACTATTACCAATAAAATCAGGGGTAAAACAATGTTGCCTACTATCATCATTACTATTTTTATTTTATTTTAATATCTTTTTATTGATAGAACGCATGCCAGGGTAATTTTTTACAGCATTATCCCTTGCATTCATTTCTGTTCCGATTTTTCCCCTCCCTCCCTCCACCCCTTCCCCCAGATGGCAAGCAGTCCTTTACATGTTGAATAGGTTACAGTATATCCTGGATACAATATATTTATATACAGTTTTCTTGTTGCACAGGGAGAATTGAATTCAGAAGGTACAAATGACCCGGGAAGAAAAACAAAAATGCAAGCAGTTTATATTCATTTCCCAGTGTTCTTTCTCTAGGTGTAGCTGCTTCTGTCCATCTTTGATCAATTAAGGCTCTCTTTATCGAAAAGATCCACTTCCATTAGAATACATCCTCAAACAGTATCGTTGTTGAGGTATATAATGATCTCCTGGTTCTGCTCATTTCACTCAGCATCAGTTCATTTAAGTCTCGCCAGTCCTCTCTGTATTCATCCTGCTGGTCATTCCTTACAGAACAATAATATTCCATAACATTCATATACCACAATTTACTCAACCATTCTCCAACTGATGGGCATCCTTTCATTTTCCAGCTTCTAGCCACTACAAACAGGGCTGCCACAAACATTTTGGCACATACAGGTCCCTTTCCTTTCTTTAGTATCTCTTTGGGATATAAGCCCAGTAGAAACACTGCTGGATCAAAGGGTATGCACAGTTGATAACTTTTTGAGCATAGTTCCAAATTGCTCTCCAGAATGGCTGGATGTGTTCACAATTCCACCAACAATGTATCAGTGTCCCTGTTTTCCCACATCCCCTCCAACATTCCCCATTATCTTTCCCTGTCATTCTAGCCAATCTGACAGGTGTGTAGTGGTATCTCAGAGTTGTCTTAATTTGCATTTCTCTGATTACTAATGATTTGGAGCATATTTTCATATGTCTATAAATAGTTTCAATTTCTTCATCTGAGAATTGTCTGTTCATATCCTTTGACCATTTATCAATTGGAGAATGGTTTGATTTCTTATAGATTAGAGTCAATTCTCTATATATTTTGGAAATGAGGCCTTTATCAGAACCTTTGATTGTAAAAATGTTTTCCCAGTTTATTGTTTCCCTTCTAATCTTGTTTGCATTTGTTTTGTTTGTACAAAAACTTTTCAATTTGATATAAATATCATCATTACTATTAAATATTGTATTAGAAATGCTAGCTTTGGCAATAAGGGAAGAAAAAGAGATTTAAAAAATTAGAGTAGGTAATGAGGAAACCAAATTATCACTCATTGCAGATGATATTATGGTATATTTAGAGAACTCTAGAGAATCAACTAAAAAATGATTGGGAGTAATCTACAACTTTAACAAAGTTGCAGGATACAAAATTCACATAAATCATCAGCATTTTTATACATCACTAACAAAATCCAACAGCAGGAGATACAAAGAGAATTCCCATTTAAAATAAATGTCAATAGGATAAAATACTTGGGAATCTATCTGCAAGGGAGAGTCAAGAACTATATGAGCAAAACTACAAGACACTTTCCACACAAAAAAAGTCAGATCTAAGCAATTGGAAAAATATCAAGTGCTCTCGGATATGCCATGTGAATATAATAAAGATGACAATACTACCTAAACTCATCTATTTATTTAGTGTTATACCAATCAAACACCCAAGAAACTATTTTACTGACCTAGAAAAAATAATGAAATTCTTCTGGAAAAACAAAAGATCAAGAATTTCAAGGGAATTAATGAAAAGCAAAGCAAATGAAGGTGGTCTAGCTGTACCAGATCTAAAATTATATTATAAAGCAGCAGTCATCAAAACCATTTGGTACTGGCTAAGAAATAGAGCAATTGATCAGTGGAGTAAGTTAGGTCCACAGAACAAAATAGTCAATGACTATAGCAATCTAGTATTTTTCATACCCAAAGACCTCAGCTTTTGGGATAAGAATTCACTATTTAACAAAAACTGCTGGGGAAACTGGAAACTAGTATGGCAGAAACCAGGGGTTGACCCACATCTAAAACTGTATACCAAGATAAGGTTGAAATGGGTTCATGATCTAGACATAAAGAATGATATTATAAACAAATTAGAAGAACATAGGAGGAAGAAGGAATTTGTGACCAAAGAAGAACTAGAGATCATTACTGATCACAAAATAGATAATTTTGATTATATTAAGTTAAAAAGTTTTTGTACAAACAAAACTAATGCAGACAAGATTAGAAGAGAAGCAATAAACTGGGAAAACATTTTATATTCAAAAATTCTGATAAAGGCCTCATTTCCAAAATATATAGAGAATTGAATCAAATTTATAAGAATTCAAGCCATTCTCCAATTGATAAATGGTCAAAGGAAATGAACAAATAATTTTCAGATGAAGAAATTGAAAAAAATTGTTGTCATATGAAAAGGTGCTCCAAATCACTATTGATCAGAGAAATGCAAATTAAGACAACTCTGAGATACCACTACACACCTGTCAGATTGACTAAGATGACAGGAAAAGATAATGACAAATGTTGGGGGGGATGTGGGAAAACTGGGACATCGATACATTGTTGGTGGAACTGTGAACAGATCCAATCATTCTGGAAAGCAACTTGGAACTATGCTCAAAAAGTTATCAAACTGTGCATACCCTTTGATCCAGCAGTGCTTCTACTGGGATTATATTTCAAAGAGATAAAAAAGGAGGGAAAGGGACCTATATGTGCAAAAATGTTTGTGGCAGCCCTTTTTGTTAGTGGCAAGAAACACACACACACACACACACACACACACACACACACACACACACACACAAAAACTATAAAAGTTTCTAAATTTAGAAAGAAATAAGAGAGCAAAGGAAAAGGGTAGGGGAAGAAGATAAGAGAGGAAACCTTGGGGGTGGATAAGTTAAGTAATAAGAAGGGCAAGGTAGAGGAGATAAGTGAGTAGAAAAATCAAGAGGAATAGAAAATAAGTAATATACACAAACATAAAATAAAGATTAAGAGTAGAATCTATTGTGTAAAAAAAAAAAAAAAAAGCTGTAGTAGAAAGGGTTAGATACTGTCTTTGATTCTTTCCCCTGAGGAACCCTATAATTTAGTGATTCTACTGGTCTATTGGTTATATAAAAATAAGTATTATTTATACTTAAAAAGCAGTGTCAAATAGTAAATAAAGGATTGGTCTCTTAGCCAAGAAAACATAGGCTTAAGCCTTAACTCTGGTACATAGGAGTTGTTTTATTTGATCAAGTCCAACACTTAAGGTAATTCTCCACTTGAAAAGTTGTATATATAAGTTATAAAGATAGTACCAAGTTGCATTAATAGAGTTTTCTCACTTGGGAGTTGTTGATACAAATGAAGTAAAAGCTCTAAACCCTATCTTTATATTTATGTTCCAATTTTTGAGTTCACTGGTATAAATACTGGATCAAACAAAATCTAGACATTTCCAGATTCCTTTCATTTCTGTAAAAGGCCTTTTTTATTTTGTTTATCCCAGTAAAAATTAAAATTCAAGAACTTAGTGTTTTAGATGAGAATTGAAAGCCTCAAGATTATAAGATTGTATTATATATGTTTTCTATTAGAATTGCTTTTGCTGATTCAAGGAGAGGATGGTACAAAGAAGCCCAAAGGAATATCTTTCAAACAACCATTTCTAACAGTGACAGAAACTTATCACTAATGACCTACTGAGACAGAGTTTTTAGGACTCTGAAAAAATTTAGCACACAGGAAGTTCTCAGATAAATCAATCATCGTTTTAAACTAGTGAATATAAATTATCTCTAAGAAGAAAAAAGACCCTTCTTCCAAAACTCTGTTCAGTCATGTTGGACTCTTCAGGTTTTTTTGGCTTAAGTACTAGAGTGGTTTGCCATTTCCTCTTCTAGTTCATTTTCAGATGAGAAAATTGAGGTCCACAGGTTTGGCCAGGGTCACACAGCTAATAAATGTCTGAGGCCAGATTTGAATTTAAGAATATGAATCTTTTTGAATCCAGGCCCATTACTCTATCCACATGTAGTACACTACACTAATGGTTACAAGTTTTGAGCCTAGCAGTTCATAAAGATTCACATCTTTGCTTGTATTGGTACAGCTAAATGAGAACATCCTGAAAGGAGAATTGGGACCCTTCAAGATTTGACTTCTAAAGTGGGGGACAAAAGACATGCTATATTAGAGTTTTTAAATTAAAAAACACATTATTTTTCCATTATTATCATTATCAGTTTAGGCTAAGACCTTCTCATCAAGCTAATACTAACTACAATTTAGCAAAATGCATAGTATTATATTGCAATATTGCTTCAAAATATTTTAAAACATATCATTTAATTCTCTCAGGAAGTCTATGGGATATACAGAACATGCATTAATCTGACTAATTCAGAAAGGTTAAAATCAAGGTTGTCATACTAATTTGTATAGAGCCAGAATTCAATCTCAGGGCTTCTGATTCTGAGGCCAATTCTTTTTCCAATATTCCACTGCTTTCCTTAACAAGATGACCTCCCCTCTTAAGTACCTGAATTCTATCATCAGAAGAACATTAGATTTGTACCAGAGGACCTAGATTTGAATGCTAGACCTGTCAAGATCTATGTGATCTTGGACAGGCCATCCAAACTTCTGGAGCTTCATTTTCTTCATTGGTAAACTGAGAACTTCAGCCTAGATGGTCTTTATGATTTCTACCAACTTTAAATCCTACTATTTGTGATTATGAGATTAATGCCTTTGGGTTAAGTATGGTTTTCTCCTTATGGTCCTCTTTTAAAATGCAAATACTCATAACAAGTCACTTATACCTCACATAAATTAATTTTAAAATAATTTTTGAGTGACAGAAAAAACATATGGACAGTGACAATTAAGTAAGAAAAGAGGGCATAAAAAGGGCAAGTTAGGACCAGTAGTGACTAACTTTGCCATTTTGACATGCTTTGAATCTTATATATTTCTCCCACTGTTTCATTTTAGATGGAAGCACCAACCTCATGGGTAGATATAATGTACATCAGGAGAATGCTACCATAAGAATATGCTCCGAGGAAGGATAAGTGATGTTTTTTTCTATATTCTTACCATAAGATAGATTCTAAAAGGAAGAAGGAAAGTATTGTTTAGAACAAGAAAGTTAATAGAGCTTCTTTATCCTGCCCTGGTCAGGCCATATCATTGTTGTCAATTCTGGGCCGCTTATTTTAAGAGGATCATTGCAAATTAGAGACCATTCAGAGTATGGATACTCACATGGTCAAGGAACTTACATGCATATCATTAGCTGTAGGAACTGGATATTTGGCCTGATGAAGACAAGGCCTGAAGCACAGAGGAAGGGAACATCATAACTATCTGCAAATACTTGAAAGACTAGCATGTGGAAGGAGTATTAGATTTTAACTTCTTAGTCCCAGAAGATAAAAGCAGGAACAGCAGCTGATGCACTTTGATGGAAACAAAACCATCTTAGAACTTAGAATTGTTCAGGGGAATGAATGGCCTTCCAGATAATGAGATCACTGGAGGTGTTCGAAGAGTCTGGATGACCACTTGGCAGACATGCTGTTTTAGAAAATTCATACTCAGATCTAGATTGAACTAGATGCCATCTCAGGTTTTTTTGAACTGTGAGATTCTGTGATTGGGATGGGGAAGAAGATTATATATCAATATATACATATCATATATATATATATATATCTGTGTGTGTGTGTGTGTGTGTGTATACATACATATGGAGAGAGAGAAAAAGAGAGAGACAGAGATGGAGACAAAGACAGAGACAGAAACAGAGAGAAAGAAAGAGAAAAAGAGACAGAACATATCACTTATGTGACCTTGGACAATTTTTCTGGACTAGATTTTTTAGGAGAATATATTAGCTAATGTCTTAAGTTCTTTTTATTTCTAAGTTCTATGAACCTGAAATCCCTTCTAGCTCTGAAGTTCTGTGATTCTGTAATTTTCTGAGAGACATCACTAGTGAAATAAATGCAAGACAATGATTCCTCAAGTTTGATCTCTTTGACAGCTTATGTTGTGTTAGCTATTAGGAGATTTTCAAATCTCTGGGATAGGGAATGGGTCTGATCCAATGTTGATCCTTTGGGGCCCCAATATACATCCAAATTCTAAGTTTTTGATTAAAATGAACAAACAGAAAAAAGAATGATAAGAAGGGAAAAATCAATAAGATAATACAACAGTCCTTAGAGAGAAGCTTTTGATAGTTGTATTTTGTGTAAAAACCTTTTGATAACATTCTGATAGAAATTTGGGAGATTATAGTGGCTGAGATGGTCTCTAAAACTACTTGGAAATCTTTAGAGGAATACAATACTCATTGTATTTCTGGAAGATTACATTTGTTTATTACAGATAAATCATTTCTTGGGTAAAAGATGGTTACTTATTTATTTTTAACAGAGATTGAATGGCAATACTTGTCTGTGTTGATGCAGGAGCTACTCATGCTTCAGTGAGAAGTTAAAGATGATACATTTAAAGCGGGATGTGTCCTCAGAATCAGCTGATCAAATCTTCTCATTTTACAGATGTGCAAACTAAGGCCAGAGAAATTATTGACTTACCCAAGACTATGTGAGTAGTATGGAACAGATGTAAGATTTGAACTTGCCTCCTCAGAGCCAATGATGACCTTTGAGTCTCTTTCCAATTCTAACATTCTATGATATTAGCTAGGAATTCAGCTGCTAATAACCTGTAATTTTCTTTTTAATTAAAAGTGGCTATTTTCAAAGCATGCCATAATATTTTGCCAAAGGCAGAATAAATAACAGACCTATCCACAATTTCTATCTTAATTTGGAACTAAAAATAGTCAAATGAAAATAAAGAAATGAACTATAGTCTTCAGGATAAATTTTTTTCTATACTTAGACATGTTGAGAACCAAAAAACAATGATTAAGTCGTGGCTTACCATTTAAGAATATTAACTCTAAATCATTCTGATTGAGGTCTACCTTTTTGTAGATCTTTTTAACTAATGCTATCAGTTAACTTAATTATTTCTGATATTTACTATAAAGATGCTTTGTTATATTTGTCTTCCTAATACATTTTGACATTATTGGGGCTCTGCAATGGAGGAAGTTGTAGTAGCATGTCTAGAAGAAACAAATCTAAATTAGGAATAGAGACCTACTTTTTAGTCTTAGCAAACACTGACTGTGGAATCTTTGGCAAACGACTTTTCTTCTCGGGGCTGTAGTTTCCTTATATGTGAAATGAGGAAGTTGGACTAGATGACTGCTAAATTTTTTTCTAATTCTGTTGTTGTACTAACAACTCTATCAAGTAGGAAACATGCATAATTATTCCCATTTTGCAGAGAAGGAAACTGAGGCTATCATTGAAGTAAATTATTTTCCTATCATGAAGCTTTAAAGCTCTTGAGGCAAGGTTTGATTTCAGGTCTTCTGACATGAATACCTTGTTGCCTTTATGAGATATTAGTTCTCAGGACCATGCTGTTAAGAGCATGTAATAGGCATTTAATGCTGCTAGTAGGACAATTTTATTTTGTTTTTCAGAGCAAATAGGTCTGAGGAGAGGCTTTTGATTTGAGTCAATAGAACGGACAGAGACAAGAGGGCAGAAAAAAGGAAGAAAATTGCTAAGCTCTCCCAGTTTCCCTCAAAATAACTGTAAATTGAATCTCAAAGTGGATTCTGGAGTGATGAGATCCACAAAAGAACTGAGCAAAACAACTTTTCCATCCCAAGATAACTTGGACTATAGGACAGGTCTGTCTTACTTGAGTAAAAGGAAGGCTCTTTGCCATAGCATAGATGAGCAATTTGGCTCCTGGCGGGGAGCAGGAAATCCCAGGAGCAGAATCCAATTTTAAAAGTCACAAAATGTTTAAATTCCAGAGGATTATGCTTTTAAGTTATTTTTCTTTGTAGCTGAGTCAGCTATTAATTCAATAAATATTTACTAAGTGCTTACAATGTGCAAGGCACTGTGATAAACACACATCATTAAATGCCTGCTAGATGAAATGCGCCATCCTTTAGATACAAAGAGGATTAAAAAACAGACAGTTCCTGCCTTGAAAGAGATTCTACTCATCATGTAATCTGGTTGGCATAATTTCCAATATTCTAATTTTTCTTCTTGGGTTAGTGAAGGCAGGGGCTCTACAGGGAGGAAAATAAGAGGGCTCAGGAGGATTCCAAAGATTCCTTTTTATCTTACAATTTACAACTATTTAAGTGCTGTTCTCCTTCATTTCCTTGACCTTAAGTACTCCATATGAATGTTTTTTTTTTCCTTTGACTTCCGTTGGACTCATTGCTTTTTAGCAATGGTTGATAAGACTTGTTAAATTGTTTGCTCTGAAACAGAAATCTCTTCATCCAAGTGCAGCAGGCAGCATGGTGTAATTCGGCCACAGCAACTAGGAAACCTAAGCCAATCAGGTGTTGACCTTCAATAATCACTCCCCTTGTGTGTAATTCTTCTCTCTGTGAAACATGTTAGGCCATATCTTCAATCTTTCTCCTATATCTTACCAGATATAGTCAGGATTAATAAATTATCTATCAAGTACTTTGAATTCTAGGATAACTACAGAAACAATATTACATGAATACAAGTACAAAGTATTATATACATGTTCCTAAATACAAAGGCATATTAAGGAAACTAAACCACAGCCCAATCCTTTTCCAATGCAATGATGCTCCTTTAGGAGCCTAGTCACAATGTGGGCAGATATGGAGAAGAGGGTCCCTTGAGAGAGGAAGGGCATAGCACTCAACCTCATCCCAATACTAGTTATTATTGTTAGAAATGTAAATATAGAAATAAAATATTTGTGTGTGATTTTTGTTGTTTTATAAATATTATTACCAATATTCAACCATTGTTAAAAAGGTATATATGTATTATATAAAACATACATAAATACATACATTGTAAATGCTTATTTATAAATAAGCATATGACTATTAGATTGAATTGGGTTTTTATCACTTATTATTTTACAACACATATGAGTGTGTGCACATACACACACATATTTTAAACATTACCCCATGTCTTTAAAATTGTCACCTAAGTAAGGATTCATTTTTTTTTTTTGTAGTAGATTCTAATATCCTGAAGATTGTACCTCCTAAGTGGAATACAAATGACAGTCTGAGTTGGAAAGTACCTCAAGGTCCTAAATTCAAGCCAAACCAAACCAGAGTCTATGCTATAATATGAAATACAAATGTTCATCTAGTGTCTCCTTGAAGACCTTCAAAGAGAGGGTACTCTTTTTCATCAGAGGCAGTTCATTCAACTCTTGGATAGCTTTACTCACACCTAAATCTGCCCCTCTGCAACTTCTATTCATTGTTCCTAATTATGCCTGAACAGAACAAATACAATTTATTTTCCACATGTTGTAGTTTAGTCACGTCTGACTCTTCATGACTCCATTTGATTTTCTTGGTATAGATACTAGAGTACTTTGTCATTTACTTCCTCACTTCATTTTATAGATGAGGAAATTGAGTCAAAGACTTGGGCGGAGTAACCGCTAATAAAATGTTTAAGGCTATATTTGAATTCAGATCCTCCTGATTCCAGGGCTGGCACACTATTCACTGTACCACCTACTGACCTATCTTGCATTAACACCCCCTCTCCTTCCCCTCCCTGCCCCATGACAATCATTCATATACTTGAATACCACTTTCATATGGCTGTTAAATTTTCTTTCTAGGCCAAGCACTCCCATTCTTTTGACCAATCCTCTTATGATTTCTTTAGTCTTTCCTCACCATCTTCTGAACATGATTCAGTTTGTCTTTATCTTTCTTAAAATTTCTGATCAGAACTAAACCCAGCACTTCAGGAGTGGTCCAACCAAGATAAAGCACAGACCTATTCTCTCCTAATTCTGGATAATATGCCTCTCTCAATGAAACCTAGAGTCTTACTAGATTTTTTGGCTATGTCATAATGTTAATTCATATTGAGTTTGTAGTCCATTCAAACAGAGATTTTTATTTATTGTATCAGCTGTCCTACTTCATTACATACTTCTCACATCCTGGAATAATGAAATCAATTTTTTGCATTCAAGTATAGACCTCTAATTCTGTTTTATCTTAGCCCACAAGCATCCTACTTACTTTGCCAAACAGAGAATGATCATTGCCAAAGACAGCAGCACTGTAGAATATAAACTCATTTGCAAGATCTTAAAAAGAAGTGCAATGGGCAATTAGGAATAATATTGTTTCATAAAGCAGAGAGAAACAATGGAGGATAAGATTACTTATGTCAAAGACTTTGAAGGATGAAAATGGAAGAGATATTATAAACAGAAGGAAAATAGCAATTGTTTTCTTCACAAATACAATGAAACCACCATTGTTGGACTCCAATATCATTGTCTTAGCTGTTCTTAGAGAAAAGAAACAAATAATAATAAAAAAAAAAGATGGAAGAAGCAGCAAGGTTTGACCAAGTATATAAGAAATACAATTTGTACTAGGAAAGATGCAATTATAGGGATTTTAAGGGAATGATATCCAAATTTTCCAGTGAAACAAATTATAATGGCTATTGCTTGTGATGGCTACCATTGCTCACATCATTTTCCCTCTTTTCCCAAGGAAGTCACCATCTGCTTCACCATTTTCTTTTCTTCCCCAAGTCCTACTCTTATACAAGGAGAGTTCAATATTGATACTGAAGTTTTCTTTAATTTCCTAACTTTCTAATTCTTTAACCTTCTTAAATCTCATACCCATCTTTTTCACTCCATTCAGTCATGGAAAGCAATGGTTACGCATTTGATTTCATTATTATCTACAAATGTTCCACTTCTTTAATCAGAAACTAATATTTTTCTATTGACAATAATCTATCATTACATCTCTCTCTCTATGCTTCAAAATTCCTCAACTTATTCATATTAACCTCCTCAATCAATTCAAGGGCCTTAGTTTTACTTTGACATCACTTTCTTCCCTTTCAAATATTAACCCTATTGTTAGCCATTTTCACTCTACACTGTTCTCAGGAAGTTTTTTAATATCTACCTAATTGATTTCTATGCTAACTTAGAAACATCTCTTCCTTCCTCAAATCTTCTATACCTCCTTTTCCCCCTATCACTTTAGCTGAATCCTTGTCTGTTATATATACATACATATATGTATACAAATATATGTGTGTGTGTATATATATATATATATATATATATATATATATGATTTCAAAACACCGATGTTGTAACAGACATTACAAAGGGGATGTCTCATAAACATCTCAATCTCCACATGTCCAAAAATGGACTCATTATTTTCTCCTCCAAATCCTTTCCATTTCTAAACATTTACAATTTTTGCTAATATTATCACCATTCTTCAAAATTCTCAAGGCCATATCCTTAACATTTTCCCATGTTATCTCCCTGCTCAATCAACATTAATGATTTCCTATTGTTCATAGGACCCCAAATATAAACTCTGTTCAGCTTTTAAAGCCCTTCACAATCCATATCCAAACTATCCTTCCAAATTCATTGGAAAATTATGCTTTGTGATCCACAAAACTGAACATCTCTTTGTTCTTCACATATAATCCTTCATCTCTATCATGTACCTTTGAGCCATCCATTTCTATTTGGAGTATATAACTTTCTCATATCCATCTTGTAGACTCTCTCTCTTTCTCTAATATGTAGGTTGAATACTAACTTTTGCATTAGGTCTGTCCTCATGGTACCTTCCAACCAAGAATTCATTCCCCAACTACCATGTATATAACTTTTGTATTTATCTGTATTCTCATATCTTTATTCTGAATATGCCAATATATTTATATATACTTGTACATTAGTCCCCATTAGTGTGTAACTTCCTTATGAGTAGGAATCATTTCAATCATTTAATTTGCATCCACAGGAGTTAGAACAATGTCACATTGTAAGTACTTAATGTTTGTTGTTGAATGAGGGAAAGGTACTGAGGATTTGGACAATTTTGGAATTTACAAATATTGAAAAAAAATTAAGTAAAGAATATCAGTAACTATTGATCGATATGGCTACTTTCCCACCTATACAAAATCTTTAGAAGAGTCATCTACACACAAATTAAGAGCATCATCAGTGAAGGTATTGGTAGTAGACAAGCAGATTTTTGATAATGATATTCAGCAATAAATAATATCTTTACCATCTTATCATCTCTGAAAAATATATAGAATATACTAGATTGCATTCTAATTATTGTTTGTTAGTTATGAAAAACATTCAATGACATAAAAAAGAATTCTTCCTTAAAAGCTCTTTTACAACAATATGTCTCCCATCTATATATCATAATGATTTAAGATTTCTTTAAGATTTAAAATAGAAGATATTACAACAGAAATAATCATGTTCAATATGCTGTCATAATGAACTTCAGGCACCTAAGTGTCACAACAAACAAAATCAATAGACTACCAGGCCTGGAGTCAGAAAGACTTATCTTCCTGAATTCAAATATATCCTCAGATTAATTAGTTATATGACTGTGATCAAGTCATTAAACCCTATTTGCCTCAGTTCTTTCATCTATAAAATGAGCTGGAGAAGGAAATAGCAAACCACTATAATATCTTTGCCAAGAAAACCCCAAATAGAGTCACAAAGAATCAGACATGACTGGAAAACAACAGAACAACAATAAAACAACAAAAGCATAAAGTTGGGCAAAATATTATTATCAAAAGTATATGCTACTGGAATGGAAGAGCTCCTTCACAGAGTCCAGATACCAAAAAAGATTTTCTGGACAATTAAGATCCTGCATATTCTCCTTTTTACAGGTGATATTGTATTGATTGTATTTGATTGCATAACTATTATTGATGAAGTCATATTGACATTTGATGTCACTGCTTCTCTGTTTTAGATATTCTTAAACAATCTCTTTAGTATTTTCTAGAATTTTGCTCTGAATAAATACTGAGATTACTTCTCTATGGTTTGAAATATTCATCTTTTCTCTCTTTTGAAAAATTGGTATACTCAGCAGGATGATTTCAGAAAGGCCTGGAGAGACTTACATGAACTGATGCTGAGTGAAGTGAGCAGGACCAGGAGATCATTATATACTTCAACAACAATACTATATGATGATCAATTCTGATGGACATTGCTCTCTTCAACAATGAGATGAACCAAATCAGTTCATTTGTTCAATAATGAAGAGAACTATGGGAAATGAGTGTGAACCACAATATAGCATTTCCACTCCCTCTGTTTTTGTCTGCTTGCATTTTTTATTTCCTTCTCAGGTTATTTTTACCTTATTTCTAAGTTCGATTTTTCTTCTGCAGCAAAATAACTATATGGATATGTATGCATATATTATATTTAACATAAACTTTAACATATTTAACATGTATTAGTCTACCTGCCATCTAGGGGAAGAGGATGGGGGGAAGGAGGGAAAAAGTTGAAACAGAAGCTTTTGCAATTGTCAATGCTGAAAAATTACCTATACATATATTTTGTAAATAAAAAAGCTATAATAAAAAAAAAGAAAAGAAAAATTGGTATATTGTTTTAATAGATAGGTTCAAAAAAATGAAACTCACTTGGCCCATCAATGAAGTCTGACATTCTCTATTGCTAATGACATTTTCATCTATCCCTCAGTTCTACCCCTCAACTCAACCCATTTATTACATTTATAATATCAAAATGCAATAAGGTTTATAACTAGAAACAACCATAAGAATAGGTTTTATACGTCAAAGAAACAGTTGCTAAAAGGAGAATTGAGAGGTTTAATGTTACATAGAACAGCTAGGTAGCACAATATATACAGTGCAAGGCCTGGAATCAGGAAGACTCATTTATGAGTTCAAATCCAGCCTCTGACACTTATTAGTTGTGTGACCCTCGCAAGTTACTTAGTTCTGCCTCAGTTTCCTTATCTGCAAAATGATTTGGAGAAAAAAATGGCAAATCACTTTCAAGAAAACCTCAAATGGGGTCATGAAGAGTCTGACATGACCAAATAGCAACAATTACACAGAAGAGTAAAGAGGACTGTAGGGACTGACTGTGGATCATAACATAGTATTTTCACCTTTTTTTTTTTTGTTGTTGTTGTTAGTTTGTTTTTTGTTTTCTTTCTCATTTTCTTTCCTTTTTGATCTGATTTTACTTGTGCAGCAAGTGTAGAAATATGTATAGAAAAAAAAAAGAAAAAAAAATTGTATAGCATTTGCTAATCCCCTGAGATCATTCTTGTCTCTAAGATCTTTTCCAAGAACCAGACAGTGACTCAAAACTCAACCACCATCTCTTTCACTTCTCTAAGAAGTACTTTGCCAACTCTATTAACTGAACTCATGAGACTGGGTTGACACTATCTGATTGTTTACTGTTTTATATTGATGTTCCTGGTTACCATTTTTGTTCAATAATTTCCTGTCCAAAGCTGATTCTACTTAAAAGAGAAAACAAAAACAAAATATGAGTTGAATTATTTGGCCTTTTCACTGTTGACTGCTATCACTATCTCATCTACCCACCCTAATTAGTAGTTACATGTCTTCTTTGCTCCTTTTTTCTCTCCAACATAACCACCACTAAAAAAAAAAATCCAATGATCCTTTTTAATTGTTGTTCTTAATAGATAATGCCAACTTTAGCTTGATCTAGTAGATAACTTTCTTGTTACAATTCTTATAGGACCATAATATTATTTTCTATTTATTCTCAAATTATTTATCCATGCTTCCATGTTCTGCACATCTTTTAAAAATCTGACTTTGTCAATGACTTTTCCATGCATTTATATCCGTCTCTTTAGGCAGGTCCCTCCCTTTTTTCCTCCTCATCTAAATAATTTCTTCTTGTCTAGAATTTGCTATCCTTTATTGGACATTTCTTCTTGCAAAATATCTGTCCATTGGATCCTCATTATTCTTTAATAATTTTTTGAAATTTGCTTTTCCCAAATCTAAAGTGTACTTTCATATTCTCTATCACAAAACTTAAGATGGAATTGGCCCTTGTCCCTAAAGTTCCTCTCATTTCTATGTCAGCAATTAGTTCCTCTTGGATCAGAATCAAGTCCAGAAGAGCATATTGCTTCTTTGGCTTTCATTAAAGCCACTCACAAATACTTCACTACGTGCTCTCGTGGTAGGTTAATCATTTGTTTTCCAATCACTTCATTTAATTCTCTTTCTATCTGAGTTGTTTGTTGTATATCCCACAACAATATTGCTTCTAATTCTTTGTCTGCTAGCTCTCCTTCAAATGCTCTTCACCATATTTTTCTTCTAAGGTCCCTGGTTTTTCTCACATGACCATATATTCATTAACATCGTTTATATTTTATTTTATCTCAACTACATTTTAAAACAATTTTATATATATATTTAATTTTGAGTTTCAGATTCTCTCCTTCCCTCCCTCCTCTTAACTATTCTTAAAAAGGAAAGCAATTTGCTATAAATTATACATGTGCAATCATGAAAAACTTATTTACATTATGTATTCATTTTAAAGGAAATATTCTACAATACATTATTCCACTTCCTCTTAATCTAGTTTGTTGCTTTAAAACAAGGTATATTAATATAGAATGGAATTCTAGTAATGTGATTATATCTTTCCAATAGGATTCCTAATTTACCCTCAGTTGACTATTATTAATTAGCTAATTATGTGTGTGTGATTATGCTAATGAGTATAAGTAATAACTAATATGAAGCAGTTAGATGGCAAAGTGAATAAAATATTGGTTCAGATACTTATTGGATGTGTGACTATGGACAAATCATCATTTTCAGTTTGCCTTAAAATAAAAGACATGACTGAATGACTGAACAACAATAACTAATATAATATTATTACATTAATAAAACTAATATTAATAATAGTTTCATTTATTTATTTAGTGCCTTAAGATTTTCAAAGCACTTTACAAATACTATCTTATTTAATTATCCTAGCAATCCTGGAAGGTAGGTGATATTATTATCCCCATTTTAGAGATGAGGAAATTTAGAGATATCTGAGTTCATGTTTTTAATTCCTTGGTTTTCTTCTTCCATGCTGTCTTTTCTGAATTATCAACACTTTCTTCTGTGATTCTCAGTCTTTATATATACACTTATCAAATCCAGGTAAATAACTTTCTCCATCCCTGCCTTTTCTTTAAGAGACCTCTTTATTAGATTTCTAAGACATCAAACAAATATATTTTTATGGACTCCTTTTAGGCATGTTGCATTCCCCAATGAGCCTTGTATACTTATTTAAATGGCCCAGAAATTCACATTTTGTTCTCAGATGTCATTTTCTTACCTGTTCACTTCCCTGATTTTCTTGCCTTTTAGTTCTTTTGTTACTAATTCATGTTCTATGTAGCTAGCAAAGTGATGTTCCTAAAATGCTGAATGAGCCACATTCCTTGCTCAAGATATTCCAAAGGTTCCCTATTACCTACAATGTCAAATAAAAACTTCTTTGTCATTTGGAGTCCTTTACAATTTGACTCCAGCTTACCTTTTCCAGGCATATTACACATTATTTATTCTTTTTTTGCTCGTATTACACATTACTTATTCTTTTTTGTTCATTCTGTGTTCCTGCCACATCCACCTACTTGCTGTTCTGTGTGATATTTCATCTTCTATTTCTGTGCCTTTGCATAGAATTCATGTCCTGAATTTTTTCTTTTCTATCTCTAGAAACTTCAAAATAGCTTTATGCACCCCCCCAAAATTTTTTTTGTTTATTTTGCATTTTTTTGTACTCTTTGAGGAGAAAGAATTCCTTTCTTTCTTTCTTTCTTTTTTTGTCTTTAAATTCTCAGCACACCTTAATAAATGTTTATTGATTGACTGCTTTCCAAAATTTCCCTTCTTTTTTGAATACCTAACTTCAATAGGCAATAATTATAAAAACATCACCTGTGCCCTGAAGTCCTTTAGATGTATTTTTCTTTTGCCCAGTACAATACTTTCTAATTCTTAATGTTGTTATCATCTGCTCCAACATGAAACAACAGAAATGTTTAAAAGGCATCCTTTACAATTCTTAGAATATCACTGCAGATGGTACTTATAAATGATTATCATTGTATATTGGAGCAGAATAATATAACAATAATTGTAACAATAATATAATATAATATAATAACAGTAATTGTAGTTGTAATCATTTATACAGAGCTTTAAGGTTTGCAAATCCTCTTTATTTGTGCTATTTCATTTGATCCTCAAATTTGATATTCCTCATTTGATCCCTATGAGGTAGGTACCATTGATATAACTCCAAACCAGTACTTTTTCTACTGCCTAGCAGCTACGCAAAACCCTACAAATGATTTCTTTCAGTGATAGTACAGGTCCCACATGTTTTAGAGGAAAAGCATTTAAGAGATTATATATCTATCTCCTTTATTTACTTTTATACTATCTAGCATTTTTAGAAGGAAAGAGATAGACAAGAGACTGAAACAGAGAGACAGACAGAAGCAGAAAGACACACAGAGAAGAATCAAGAAAGATAGAGAGAAGAGAGGAGAGAAAGATATGGCACAATAAGAGAAATAAAGTGGGAGGGGGAGAGAAAGCAAAAAAAAAAAAACAGAAGGAAAGAGACAAGGAGAGAAGAGACAGATAAGGAACAGACAGAGACAGAGTGGGGGAGGGAGAGAAGGAAGGGGAGAGAGAAAATGAAGGAAGGAGGGAAAGAAAAGAAAAAGAGGAGAAACAAGAGAGGAAAGGCAGGGGATGGAGGGAGAGAGATCTCAAAACCCTTCCTTCTTTATGTCATATTCTTCTACCTTCTAGCTTCTTGGCACAGAATTCTAGTCTGCGTCTGGGTGACAGTCTTCTTTTCTGTTTCCTTCTTGAGACATTTCTATAAGCCCTTTTAAGGAACTCTTTATATTTGAATGAATTATAGAATAGAAATGTATTTTTCTAGCTTCTTCCTTTTTCTTCTGATCAGAGAGTAACTTGCATTTTGAATGTAAATAGATATTACATGATATTGGCAGAAACAAAAACCATAATATCTATTCTCTCCAAAGCCCAGCCAAATGATCCTTGCTCTCCACTTTAAGTGGATAATTGAAGTTCAAAGTAACTTGTCTTGTGGTTAACTCTTGTGGCAAATAATTTGCAAGATGTGAAACTAGATATGGAGCTATGTTATCCATCCACTACACTTGACTGCTCATCTACAGGTAGCTCCCTCTAGCACCCTGGACTCTAGATCTCTGTGTCTGCTTTTGGGGAACAAGGTTTAATGTATGTAGCAAACAACAGCAAGCAAGATACAACAATGCAAACAATGTAAACCTAATAATGCGAGCTGAAATCTAATTGTTTAATGAACTAAACCCACCTCAATGCATCTTGCCTTTCCTTAAAATCTTTTCTCAAATTTCCAGAATTCTAGACTTTGGCTGCCTACTTTCTTCCAGGACCGTTCTAAATTTTGTTCTTTCTATGGATCTGAGGACAGTGAAAAGTACAACCTATGTGGATGTCAGAATATCTATTTTGACACTGCTTTGCTGAAAAATGAATCTGAATATTTTTGGAGAGGCAGAATAAGAAAAAAAATATATTGGAAAAAAGAAGACTGAAGATCTGGCCTTGATTTCTCATTTCTGACAGTTAATAGCTCATTGTATGAGTGTCACAGTTTCTCTTACCCTTTTTGCTTTTCTGTAAAATGGGAACAACATTTGCATACCTTGACACATATTTTATAATAAAAGTGCTTTATAAATCACAAATCAATGAGATATATAACTACATAGAAAAAGATATTTATATACATGAAATAATTTAATATTATTGGTAGTATATTTAATAGATAGAAATGTAAAAATAAATATGAGCAGTCCTATCACTTCAGATAGTCATATGAAAGGAGCCTCCATTCCCTTTCATATCTGTTTATTTTTCAATTAGCAAATAAAAGGAGGCTATATCTGACACTTCTGCTTAAGGGAGGGGCCTAGACTGTAATTTATTCATAGCAAAAGAACATTAATATCCTGTACTTGGTCTATTAAGGTAATTAATTCTAGTAGTTTCTGAATTTTGGGAATTCCAGATCTTTAATAGGGCCAGATCCTATCCTTTGTTTTCTGGAATCTTCCTTTTCTTTCTGTCTTTGTCTCTATCCTCCTACCTGTACCTTAACACTCGAGTTTTCTCTGTGCCTTTAGCCCTACCCACTCAGGCTTGGTAGGTCCATCCCCACCTCACCTACTTCTGGTATGCCAATAGATTTGACTTGACATGAAGGTCAGATATGAAAGACAATCTTGTCTCTAATTGTATGCCACGCATCTAACAGATTTGCCATTTGCCTGCCTTTGTCTTAAAAAGTCCCATTCTTTCCAATTCATTCTCTGTCTACAGAACTTATCCAAACACAAGGAGAAACAAAACCAAATCAAGTATTTACTGATTCTAAGATTCCAGAAATAACTTAGTCTGTCCTGCTGCCTGCCTTTTATGTTTTCTTTGTACATATTCTTGTAATATATTGCATATGTTGGTATCTCTTTCCTTTTTAATCCTTTATTCGTTGGTTACTCTGTCTATACAGATGCTGCTAATATGTCCACCAATGACTTCTAGATCAATAAACCATTATATAGTGGTATTGCTTAGTGCATAGATTTTCTACCTTACTAGGACAAGTATGTTTCTAGTAAGATGCTCTGCAGTCTAATTCATTCAGGGGCCATTCAAGGTGTCCTGCTTCCTAATTTTAACATATTCAGTTTGGATTAATTTTCTTTACTGAATTTTGACCAATGATCACTTTGACATGTGTTTCATTTTCATCTTTGAACTTGCTATTTTAAGGCTGTAATTTTCCTGGCCTTTATACTGATTCAACTCTGCCTTACCTAAATCCAATTCATGCATAAGTCAAGACATCACTCTATTATGTTATTAGTTCTCTTCAAAAATGAATGACAGTTTTCAACGACAAAAGAAAACAGCTCAGATTTTTTAAAATCTTAATGACCTTTAATACTGTTGAAAGTGAGGAATTTTTGTCAATTCAGTTGATTCTAAGACTTCATAGATTCATTTAAAAGTAGTTTCACCCTAAATCATGGAGATTTCAAACATGACATTGTGGATCCCTCCATTATGAGCATTTTCTCTTTGGGATCTCTAAGTCTGAATTCTATTTGGTCACTGATGGAATAGCTTCAATAGGAGATATATATTGTGATATTCATTGTATGGAAATGAGACTAATGTTGGGTACAAGTTTAGGAGATGGTGAATTCTTGGTTGTTTTCAAAGGAGTGAAGAAAATATTCTATCCATATTCTTTTACTTACAGTACTGACCAATACCATATATTTACCCATGAGACCTCACCAATATCTTGTGGCCAACAAACTGATGTAATATTGAATTACTTTTCTCTAGAATTAGAAGGTCTGTGTTCAAATCCTTTTTCCTCTTGCCACCTATTAACTATATAATTTTCAGCAAATAACTCAAATTATCTAGACCTCAGTTTCTTCATTTATAAAATGAGGAAATATATATCAGCATTAGATGGAGTCTGAGGTGCAGCTCAACATCTACAATCTTAAATTCTTGACAAATACAGGGTGGGATATATGCCAAGAAATCATACCTGCAGCGGTGCTTAACCTGGGGTCAAGTGTATTTCAATATAATTGTTTCCCTTTGTCATTTATGCATTTAAATATTATTCTTAGGAGAGGTTTCACTAGATTTTCAAAAGGATAGAAGAAATAAAAAAGCTTAAGAACTCTTTACTTAGAATTTCTAGTTAACCACAACAGAGACATGAGCAATTAAGGAAAGGTGCCACCAAAAGAATTTACATGATCATGTGTTGTGTCTAGAGCAAGGGAAGTAATACTTTCTCTGTACTCTGCCTTAGATCACATAGGGAAAAAAGTGTCTATTTGCAGGTGTCACATTTAAGAAAAGTCATAGAGAAGCTGGAATGTGTCTAGAAGAGGAAAATGGAGAAGATGCTAGAATTCTGTCATATTAATACAGTTTTTATTAAATAGGAATGTTTATCCTGAATTTTTATCTTGGGAGAAGTAACCATATAATCCCTTGTGCTTAGTATAGTGTTTGGCATATAGTAGGTGATTAATAAATGCTTCTTGAGAAGAGAAAGAATCTTGATTTGCCTTATAATTCTAGGACTTACCAATCATTCTGTGTAACTCCTATGAACCTCAGTGTCTTAATCTTCAAAAATGGGCTAATAACTCCTATGAACCTCAGTGTCTTAATCTTCAAAAATGGGCTAACCCTATTTGGACTACCTTACTTCAAAGAGTCATGGGATCATAGATCTAGTGCTGGAAAAGATCTCATTATCTCATTGTGAGACTCAGTTAAACAAACAAACAAGCCTGTAAAATGATTAGTAAATGTTAAGATTCTATATAAAAGTCAGTTTTTATTATTAAGAACCAATATAGTAGAGTAAAAAAGAGAGTTGGACTTGGGAGCCAAGAATTCTGGCTTCAAATCCCCAACTCTAACACATACTAGGCATATAACCATGGATATATTCAGAGGTGTGCTAGATCAGCTTGAACCAGTTTGCAAGTGTCAATTGTTAGATTTTTCAGTTCGAGCATTTATTTCTTGGAAATCAGAAAATGTTGCAAATCAAGTTTTGATTTGTTTTCTTGATTGTTTAGATTTTAAAAAGTGATAAAAAAATGTTAATGGTGTAAATTATACTCAAAACTGTGTTTTATACACATTTTTCTTTTTTCTGGAGAGCCAGTTAATAAAATTTATCTTCATACATCTAGATATACTAATCATTTAACTTCTTTGAATGTCAATTTTTTCATCTATAAATCAGGACAATCATACTTGTACCATTTATATACAGGACTGTTTGTAAGGGAAGTTTTTTGAAAACCTTACATGAATGTAACTTATCATACAAAAGAAAATATTTAGGGAATAATTTGTATCTTTCCTCCAGTATTTGAAGAATTATCATATGGAAAGGGACTAAACTTGTTCTGTTTGAACCCAGACAGTAGAAGGAGGAACAATAAGTGGAAATTACACATGAGAAGATTTGTTTAAACAGAGGCTGGAAAACCATTTGCCAAGTGTAATATTTGCTATTTAGTTGTTTTCAGTAATGTCTAACTCTTGGTGACACTTTGTGAGGTTTTCTTGACAAAGGTATTCAAGTGGTTCATCAATTTCTTCTCTAGTTCATTTTATAGATGAGGGAACTAAGGCAAACAGAATTAAGTGACTTGTGTGAAGTCACATAGCTAGTATGTGTTTGAATCTGTAAACTCAGGTCTTCCTGAATCTAGGTTTAGCCCTCTGTCCACTGCATCACTTAGCTACCTTAAGCATATTGTAAAAGAAATTAATTATTTCCATGGGTTTAGACTTGTTGATTTCTGAAATCCTGTATGGTTCAGATAATCTGTGATTCCTAAAGGCTCTTGGGTTCCATGAATCTTTTTAAACAAAGTCAGGAAAACAGTTTAAACAGCTCAATAAGAGAGAGGGGTTTCTTTGTATTCATGATCATTTTAGTGATTTTTTTTCATGATGTAGCATATGATGGAGATGACTTTGGATTGGTTAGCAACCTGGTTATAATCAAGTACATGACCTTATGTCTTCTTTTTATTTGACTTAATGGTAACCTAGTGTTGAGTATCTTTATGTGTTGTTGAATCACAATTTAGACCAGACCAATAGAAAAGACAAGAGAGAATTTTTTTTAATCTCGTAGGCTTGTCTGTGCTTCATAGCCAAATTTCATTACATGGAATTTTCACAGTCCTTGGAACAGTATTACATACATAGAAAATCTATATCTATAAATTCTTCCCAATGCCTTGACATCATGGAATTTTAAATTTACTGACTGAAAAGAAAAAGCCATCATTATCATTATCATCATCATTTCTAGCACTAATATAATGCTTTAAGGTTTGTAAAATACTTTATAAATATTATATTATATTCTTACAAAAACCCTAAGAAGTAGGCACAATAATTATCCTCATTTTTTTAGGAGGAGAAAACTGGGGCTGACAGCAGTTAGATGACTTGTCCAGGGTCGTACAACTAGTAAATGTGTAAGGCAAGTTTTCAACTCAGGCTTTCTTGATTCCAAGTCAGTACTCAATCCATTATACTACCACATAAAATTCCAGAAATTATCCTTTTTAGAGATAGTCCAGTCCCCATACCTATTAGACAAAATATCTCTAAGAGATATATCTCTTTATATATCTATCTTCAATATGAAGAGACAGAGAAAAGGGAAAGAGAGGAACAGGACAGAGAAAGACAGAGACAGACAGAGACAGAGACAAAGTAGTGTTGAAGAAAAATTTCCATTGTCTTATATCATGAAATAGACTGTTTAAACAACAGCCAGAATGCTGAGGAAGAAATTGGGAAATCAGAGTTCTCTATGTCACTGATTCAATGGATTAGAATTTTCCTTTTGTGTCTAGTAGCATTCTTGTTATGAAGATACAGAAGGGAGAAAAAATAAAATAACCCAAAAATCTCTTTCCATACTTCCTCTTCCTCTAGCATGAAGTATGCTAATAATCCAGCAATAATGAGTCTAAGTTAAAGAGGTTCCATTGCAATGCTTTTTGTTGTCCTGGGAATTGCTAAATTAACACATGATTTTTTCCAAAATTCTCATTTCCAAAATTTAGAAGTTCTCCTTTGTTGAGCTTCAGCTCCTATAATATATAGGCACTAAGATTCCAGATCTGAGATACCAAAATAATCATGTGCTGCCAAGTAATCTCATTAGCCCAAAGTTTAGGTTTCAGGAATAATATTTTCTGAAGTCAATCTCCCATGCTCCTGCCATTTCAGATACATGATAACACTTCATATTTTCATTGGAGAATGAGGATAGACAGACAATCATCTTTTAGAACAACTGGCACATTGTGAGGTTGTTTTACTTCCCTTCACAAAATACAAATCTGGCAAATTGACAAAGGCAATAAAAAGCTCTAGTCACAGAATCTAATGAGCTTAGCAAAGACAAATGGAACTTTATTCACTACTTCTTGACTTGATTTTAAAAACTTCCATATAGGATTCTCAAATATTTTCTCATCAGCTTGTGTTATTACAAGCCTTTGTGATCTATATATGATATATTCAATAGGCATATAACAACTACAGGTACTCCTAGATAAAAACTATCAGCAAGATTTAAATTTCTGTCATATTTATTTTTTAATTGTCAGCTGTAATCATTTATTGATTTGAATCAATGGCTCAATAGTTTATTATGGTCATTACTACCTGTCACTGAGAGATAATATATCTGAATTTCACAAGTGTGTTGAGTTGCATAAAATTTTTTATATAAAAATGTCATAATCAAGGTATACTGTATAAATATCTAATAAAAACTCTTTCTAATGGAAACATTAACATAACTCTATTAAATAAATGGTAATTATTCTTATTTGTTAGACATACTTCTTATTTGATTTTTGGATACCATTTATATCTAAAAATAATAATATATTACATTTTTATATCATTTAAAATTTTTCAAATATTTTCTTAACCTGTTTCTCCATTCACTACTCACAATAGCATTGGGAGGTAGGTGGGACAGTTATCATTAACCCCATTTTAAAGATAAGTAAATTGAGATAAGAAATTAAATGGTTTACCTGAATTCACAGAACTTGTTAATAAGGAATCCAAAACCATAACCCAGGTCCTCTAACCACTGGCATCCTCTCCCCTCCATATGATCACCTATTATGTCAACTTTCTTTGGTGCATAAAGTATTATTTGGGGTTGGTACTATACAGCATAATACATTTTGGGGAGTGGGAAAGACTAAGGTTAAGAAAGAGTTTCAGCCATTTCCAATACTTTTATTTAATTCATGCTCAGGATATGGTTTATTAAATAAATTGAAGCCAACAATGAAAAATCCATAACTTTTGTTTTTAACTTAAAGAAGGAAATAATTAGTAAAAACAACATAGGAAAGATTAAGAATTTGAAAGGATTTTAAAGGACACCTAGCCCAAATTTTTATTTTAATAATAATAACTAGTATTTATGTAATACTTTATAATATTACCTCATTTCCAACTCACAACAACCCTATAAGATAGATACTGTTATTGTCCCCATTTTAGAATTGAGGAAACTGAGGCAGACAGCAGGTCAATGACTTTATTCACTACTTCTTGACTTGATTTTAAAAACTTCCATATAGGATTATCAAATATTTTCTCATCAGCTTGTGTTATTACAAGCCTTTGTGATCTATATATGATATATTCAACATGCATATAACAACTACAGGTACTACTAGATAAAAACTATCAGCAAGATTTAAATTTCTGTCATGTTTATTTTTTAATTGTCAGCTGTAATCATTTATTGATTTGAATCAATGGCTTGGTTGGTACTATACAGTTAACATATAGTTAGGGCTATACAGTTATAAAGTGTCTGAGACAGTGCTTGAACTTAGGTCTTTCAAACTCCAGGTCCTGAATTCTACAAATAAAGAAACTAGCCCAGAGAAATAAAATAACTTATGCAGGATTGCAAAGTCATAGAACTACGATATAAACTCTTCATCTCCAGGTCTAGTGGTTTTTAGATATTTATTAGATGTAGTTTGTAAGAGTGATTCTGCTCCTAACTACCTCTGTGACTTTGGACAAATCATTGGATTCCAATTTTCTCATCTTCTAAGTGTGGATGTTACTAGGTGATCCAAAACAGTTTCTTTGTCCTTTTTTGTTCAATTTAGTTGTGTTTACCAGATCTCTTTGGAAGTCTGATGATTCCATATTTTTCAGAATATATTTTTAAATGCATAAATAAAATATTTAAGATTATAACAGAAGCCAATTATGCTGAAATATAGTAATTGAAATATATTTTAAGTATATAATTTACTTTTAAGTAACTTTTTGCTATAAATGATTGTTATATATATATTCATATTTTAAATGATTATTTTAGATAAATGTATTATATATCTTTAAAATATATTATTTTAATTATATAATATATATAATAGTATTTTTAAAAACAAGCTTTCAACTCTCAGGTTAGGAGCCCCAGATTGAGATTTCAAGTTCTATAAAATGCTATATACTGGTCTAATATTACTATTTACTATTATTTAATATTTTGAATGTGCTCCTAATAATAGTTTTATTCTGAGGTCCAAGAAACAGTCCACTTAAGATGAAAAAAACTCATTGCTGTAAGGTTAGTCAATAAGTTATAAATTATTTGGTCATGGCAATTAATGAAATAAAGAAAAAGTAAGATTGACTCTCATTCTCATGTAGCTTCTTTCCACTTCTGCATTAATGGTGGTAAAGTGGTAGAAAAGGGACAAAGGGAGCTAAGATTCATAATTTTTTAAAAATCCTCTATAAATATTAATTTTTTTCATAGTTAATCTGATTTTGAAACTTTTGTCCAATGACCAATAACTAACATGTTACTGAAGGAATGGAATCATATCAATATTGATATTCTCATGATGACAAAAGACAAAAGTAAGTTGTGGCTAAATGAAAGGATGGTTTACAAATTCTTCTTCAAGAGGCAAACAAAGGAATTGGCCGCCTGTTTCTATTGAGTACCCTAAGGCAACAGAAACTTAATTTCATCAAACACAAGAGCTCATGAAGAGCATAAATTAATCAAATAAAGTGAAGTACCACATATGTATCAAGAATGAATTTTCTCCACATCTCCACATAAATGGTTGCCACAGGGAAAGAATGGTGAAAATTATGTTGAAAAACTATATTTTGGGTTTGAGAAGAAAAAAGAAAAAAGGTGTATAGGTGACTTGGAAGACTCATAAATTCTATGTGATTGCTTTTTACCATAAGAAATTTAAAAAGCATTGAATATGGCACCCATCAAACAATTTCATTAAAAAAAAGGATATTGATCAATTCTGATGGACCTGGCCATCTTCAACAGTGAGGTGAACCAAATCAGTTCCAATAGAGCAGTAATAAACTGACCCAGCTACACCCAGGGAAAGAACTCTAGGAGATGACTATGAACCATTACACAGAATTTCCAAGCCCTATATTTTTGTCCACCTGCATTTTTGATTTCCTTCACAGGCTAATAGTACACTATTTCAAAGTCTGATTTTTTTTCTGTACAGCAAAATAACTGTTAAAACATGTATACTTATATTGTATTTAATTTATACTTTAACATATTTAACATGTATTGTTCAATCTGCCATTGGAGGGAGGAAATGGGGGGAACGAGGGGAAAAAGTGAAACAAAAGGTTTGGCAATTATCAATGCTGTAAAATTACCCATGAATATAACTTGTAAATAAAAAGCTATAAAAAAAAAAAAGAATCTGTAGATACAAATATAGACATAAAAATGACTATTTTAACAAGAAACAATTAATTACAGTGTCAGAATAAGCTCTTTATGTGAAGTCAGACCACAAACTAATTAAAACAAAGGGCAACATCAGCATCAAATTGGAAGACTAAAGATGAGAGGAAATTTGTTCTTCCAAATTCTCCTGTTAATTGTGTTGTACTTGGTTTGTGAAATACTAGAACATCACAAGGTCTCAGAGAAATTTTTCATTTTCACAAAACATCACCAATCAGGACATAATCTAAATAGGATAAACTAAATGGATCCAAAAGGTACATTCTCCAAATTATGGATATGCAGTTGGAAGGCCAGTCCAAGTATTAAAAACCAGATCATTTTTCTAGGTGCTAAGGGAACATATTAAACTTACATCACACATGGTACTTCCACATACAAACTGCCTGGTTAGCTCAGTGGATAGAGTGCTAGGCCTGCAATCAGAAAGACCTAAGCTTAAATCTGGCCTCAGACACTCACTAGCAAGTTTGCCTCAGTCCATTGGAGAAGGAAATGGCAAAGCACTCCAGTATCTTTACCAATAAAACCTATGTACAGTTTTGGCATGCTATGGTCCACAGGGTCATGAAGAGTTGGACATTGTTGAATGAACAGCAACCTAAACATAGTATAATACAACAGAGATCTCAATTTCCTCATTTTTAAAATTAGTTCTTATTTCATTGTATTGTGGATGCATTTCATAGACTTTTTGTGAGGAAGAGCTACTTTTTATTCCCCCAGTGTCTTGAGATCACTGGATAGCAGGATGTTGCTGTGAGTAAATCTCCTGAGAAAGTGACAGTATCACTGTTACCTGTGCTCCCTTACCTCAGGGAATCTCAGCAAATAGGCTATGGTAGAAAGTTGAACATGGTAGCAACAACTGATAGAACTTGACCACACAAGACTTCAGAATCTACTGGTAGGGATTTCTGGTCAAGATGGTGGAGAGGAGCTTACACAGATGTGTAAGCTCCACATTTTCTCTCACTATCCATTTCATTACAAGCCTCTGAATTAATGCTTGACTAGAAAAAAACCCACAAATAGTTACCAAGATATCCTTGAAACTCGCCAAGAAAGTTTGTCTTTGATTCTTTGACAAAATGAGCAAAAAATTGAAGAGGACTTTAACCCTTGACAGCTTCTATACAGATAGAGAGCAGACTCTAAATCCTGAGGAGGCTAAAAACAGACTGTCTCCAGGTGAATCCCCAAAGGAGGAGATCATCTGTTCCTCAGCACAGATGAACCTCATAGAAGAAGTTAAAAAGACTCTCACAAGGGAGCTAGAAGAAAAATGGGAAAAGGAGAGGGAGGCTTGGCAAGAGAGGCTGGAGAAGTCATCCCACTCACTTAAAGACAGAGTGGATAAAGAAATAAAATCCTTGAAAAATAGGATTAGTGAACTGGAAACAGAAAATAGCTCTCTAAAAAATAAAATTGGCGAATTGGAAAAAAATTCCATAGAACAAAAGAACTCAATTGGACAATTAGAAAAAGATTTTTAAAAAGTGAGTGAAGAAAATACTTCATTGAAAATCAGGTTCGAACAAATGGAATTGAATGACTCGAGGAGACAAGAAGAATCAGTCAAGCAAATCCAAAAAAATCAAACAATGGAAAAGAATGTGAAATACCTTCTGGGGAAAACAACAGACCTGGAAAACAGATCCAGGAGAGACAATCTGAGAATCATTGGACTCCCAGAAAAGTATGATGAAAAAAAGAGCCTGGACACTATTTTCCAGGAAATTATCAAAGAGAACTGCCCAGAAGTCGTAGCAACAGAGGGTAAAATAGACATTGAAAGAATTCATCGATCATCTACTGAAAGGGATCCTAAAATCAAAACACCAAGAAATATAGTGGCCAAATGCCAGAACCCTCAGACAAAGGAAAAAACATTGCAAGTGGCTAGAAAAACCCAATTCAAGTATCGAGGAGCCACAATAAGGATCACCCAGGATCTGGCAGCATCCACATTAAAGGATCGAAGGGCCTGGAATATGATATTCCAAAAGGCTAAGGAACTTGGTATGCAACCAAAAATAACTTACCCAGCTAGAATGAGCATCTTTTTCCAGGGAAGAAGATGGACATTCAACGAAGCAAGTGAATTTCACCTATTTTTGATGAAAAAGCCAGAACTTAACAAAAAGTTTGATCTACAAATATAGAACTCAAGAGAAATCTAAAAAGGTAAAGATTAATCTTGGGAACTATATTTCGGCTATAAAGATGTATAAAGAATACATGTATACCTTGTTCTAGAAACTAGATGTGGAAAGGACATTGTACCAGAAAAAGGGTAATGTGGGGGCACTACATCTCATGAAGAGGCAAAGGAAACCTATTATATCTGAGAGAAAGCATAGAGGGGGATGAATATAGTAGGTATCCTACTGCCTTCAGAATTGGTTTTAAGAGAAAAATTTTAGACATATTCAATTTATGGTGAAACTTCTCCTACCTCATTGAAAAGTGAGAAGGGAAAAGTGAAAAGGGAAGGAATAAACTAAGTGGAAGGGAATATGGAAACTGGGAGGGAAAGGGGTAAGATAGGAAGAGGAACTCTAAGGCGGGGGGGGTGGGGAATACTAAAAAGGGAAGGTTGTGAGAAGCAAGTGGTGCTCACAAGCTTAATACTGGGAAGGGGGGGAAGGGGGAAAGAAGGGAGAAAAGCATAAACAGGGGTTAACAAGATAGCAAGTAATACAGAATTGGTCATTTTAACCATAAATGTGAACGGGGTAAACTCCCCCATAAAGAGGAAGAGGTTAGCAGAATGGATTAAAAGCCAGAATCCTACAATATGTTGTTTACAGGAAACAAACCTGAAGCGAGGAGATACGTGCAGGTTAAAGGTAAAAAGTTGGAGCAAAATCTACTATGCTTCAGGTGAAGTAAAAAAAAGCAGGGGTAGCCATCCTGATCTCAGATCAAGCTAAAGCAAAAATTGATCTAATTAAAAGAGATAAGGAAGGGCACTATATCTTGCTAAAGGATAGCATGGATAATGAAGCAATAGTATTAAACATATATGCACCAAGTGGTGTAGCATCTAAATTCTTAAAAGAGAAATTAAGAGAGCTGCAAGAAGAAATAGACAGCAAAACTATAATAGTGGGAGATCTCAACCTTGCACTCTCAGAATTAGATAAATCAAACCACAAAATAAATAAGAAAGAAGTCAAAGAGATAAATAGAATACTAGAAAAATTAGATATGATAGATCTCTGGAGAAAATGTAATGGAGACAGAAAGGAGTACACTTTCTTTTCAGCAGTTCATGGAACCTATATAAAAATTGACCATATATTAGGACATAAAAACCTCAAACTCAAATGCAGTAAGGAAGAAATAGTAAATGCATCCTTTTCAGACCACAATGCAATGAAAATTACATTCAATAAAAAGCCAGGGGAAAGTAGACCAAAAAATAATTGGAAACTAAATAATCTCATACTAAAGAATGATTGGGTGAAACAGCAAATCATAGGCATAATTAATAATTTCACCCAAGAAAACGATAATAATGAGACATCATACCAAAATGTATGGGATGCAGCCAAAGCGGTAATAAGGGGAAATTTCATATCTCTAGAGGCCTATTTGTATAAAATAGAGAAAAAGAAGGTCAATGAATTGGGCTTGCAACTAAAAATGCTAGAAAAGGAACAAATTAAAACCCCCCAGTCAAAGACTAAACTTGAAATTCTAAAAATAAAAGGAGAGATCAATAAAATTGAAAGTAAAAAAACTATTGAATTAATTAATAAAACTAAGAGTTGGTTCTATGAAAAAACCAGCAAAATAGACAAACCCTTAGTAAATCTGATTAAAAAAAGGAAAGAGGAAAATCAAATTGTTAGTCTTAAAAATGAAAAGGGAGAACTCGCCACTAATGAAGAGGAAATTAGAGCAATAATTAGGAGTTACTTTGCCCAACTTTATGCCAATAAATTCGACAACTTAAATGAAATAGAAGAATACCTCCAAAAATATAGCTTTCCCATACTAACAGAGGAAGAAGTAAATATCCTAAACAGTCCCATCTCCAAAAAAGAAATAGAACAAACTATCAATCAACTTCCTAAGAAAAAATCCCCAGGACCAGATGGATTTACATGTGAATTCTATCAAACATTTAAAGAACAATTAACTCCAATGCTAAATAAACTATTTGAAAAAATAGGGATTGAAGAAGTCCTACCAAACTCCTTTTATGACACAGACATGGTACTGATACCTAAACCAGGTAGGCTGAAAACAGAGAAAGAAAATTATAGACCAATCTCCCTAATGAATATCGATGCTAAAATCTTAAATAAAACATTAGCAAAAAGATTACAGAAAATCATCCCCAGGATAATACACTATGACCAAGTAGGATTTATACCAGGAATGCAGGGCTGGTTCAATATTAGGAAAACTATTAACATAATTGACTATATCAATAACCAAACAAACAAAAACCATATGATTATCTCAATAGATGCAGAAAAAGCATTTGATAAAATCCAGCATCCATTCCTAATAAAAACACTTGAGAGCATAGGAATAAGTGGACTTTTCCTTAAAATAGTCAAGTACATATATTTAAAACCATCAGTAAGCATCATATGCAATGGGGAAAAACTGGAACCTTTCCCCGTAAGATCTGGAGTGAAGCAAGGTTGCCCACTATCACCATTATTATTCAATATCGTATTAGAAACACCAGCCTCTGCAATAAGAGTTGAGAAAGATATTAAAGGAATTAGAGTAGGCAATGAAGAAACCAAACTATCACTCTTTGCAGATGATATGATGGTATACCTAGAGAACCCCAGAGATTCTACTAAAAAGCTATTAGAAATAATTCATAATTTTAGCAAAGTAGCTGGCTACAAAATAAATCCCCATAAATCCTCAGCATTTTTATACATCACCAACAAAACCCAACAGCAAGAGATACAAAGAGAAATCCCATTCAGAATAACTGTTGATACCATAAAATATTTGGGAATCTATCTACCAAAGGAAAGTCAGGAATTATATGAGCAAAATTATAAAAAAGTCTCCACACAAATAAAGTCAGACTTAAATAATTGGAAAAATATTAAGTGCTCTTGGATCGGCTGAGCGAACATAATAAAGATGCCAATACTCCCTAAACTAATCTATTTATTTAATGCTATACCAATCAGACTTCCAAGAAAATATTTTAATGATCTAGAAAAAATAACAAGAAAATTCATATGGAACAATAAAAAGTCGAGAATCTCAAGGGAATTAATGAAAAAAAAAATCAAATGAAGGCGGCCTAGCTGTACCTGATCTAAAATTATATTATAAAGCAGCAGTCACCAAAACCATTTGGTATTGGCTAAGAAATAGATTAGTTGATCAGTTGAAAAGGTTAGGTTCACAAGACAGAATAGTCAACTATAGCAATTTAGTGTTTGACAAACCGAAAGATTCTAACTTTTGGGATAAGAATTCATTATTTGATAAAAAACTGCTGGGATAACTGGAAATTAGTATGGCAGAAATTAGGCATGGACCCACACTTAACACCATATACCAAGAGAAGATCAAAATGGATCCATGACCTAGGCATAAAGAATGAGATTATAAATAAATTAGAGGAACATAGGATAGTTTATCTTTCAGACTTGTGGAGGAGAAAGAAATTTGTGACCAAAGATGAACTAGAGACCATTACTGATCACAAAGTAGAAAATTTTGATTATATCAAATTAAAAAGCCTTTGTACAAACAAAACTAATGCAAACAAGATTAGAAGGGAAGCAACAAACTGGGAAAACATCTTCACAGTTAAAGGTTCTGATAAAGGCCTCATTTCCAAAATATATAGAGAACTGACTCAAATTTATAAGAAATCAAGCCATTCTCCAATTGATAAATGGTCAAAGGATATGAACAGACAATTTTCAGATGATGAAATTGAAACTATTACCACTCATATGAAAGAGTGTTCCAAATCATTATTGATCAGAGAAATGCAAATTAAAATAACTCTGAGATATCACTACACACCTGTCAGATTGGCTAAGATGACAGGAAAAAATAATGATTAATATTGGAGGGGATGCAGGAAAACTGGGACACTGGTGCATTGTTGGTGGAGTTGTAAACGAATCCAACCATTCTGGAGAGCAATCTGGAATTACGCCCAAAAAGTTATCAAACTGTGTATACCCTTTGATCCAGCAGTGTTTCTATTGGGCTTATATCCCAAAGAAATACTAAAGAAGGGAAAGGAACCTTTATGTGCCAAAATGTTTGTGGCAGCCCTGTTTGTAGTGGGTAGAAACTGGAAATTGAATGGATGCCCATCAATTGGAGAATGGCTGGGTAAATTGTGGTATATGAATGTTATGGAATATTATTGTTCTGTAAGAAATGACCATCAGGATGAATACAGAGAGGCTTGGCAAGACTTACATGAACTGATGCTAAGTGAAATGAGCAGAACCAGGAGATCATTATACACTTCGACAACGATATTGTATGAGGATGTATTCTGATGGAAGTGGACTTCTTTGACAAAGACACCTAACTGAGTTTCAATTGATAAATGGTGGACAGAAGCAGCTACACCCAGAGAAAGAACACTGAGAAACGAATGTGAACTATCTGCATCTTTGTTTTTCTTCCCGGGTTATTTTTACCTTCTGAATCCAATTCTCCCTGTGCAACAAGAGAACTGTTTGGTTCTGCAAACATATATTGTATCTAGGATATACTGCAACATATCTAACATATATAGGACTGCTTGCCATCTAGGGGAGGGGGGTGGAGGGAGGGAGGGGAAAAATCGGAACAGAAACGAGTGCAAGGGATAATGTTGTAAAAAAATTAACCTGGCATGGATTCTGTCAATATAAAGTTATTATTAAATTTAAAAAAAAAAAAAAAAAAGAATCTACTGGTCATGCCAAGCTAGAAGCTGTAGATCTCTAACTGAAAATTTTGAGAAATTTTCTTTCTATCTTGAAACTTTCAACTCTAAACTTCCATGACTTCCATGATTTCCTTTCTAAGCAGATGTCCCCAATATCTGCTTACTGTTTGCCATCTTCTTTCTTTTAAACATAGAATTAAGAGGGAGAGAAACCTACTTGTGTAACCTTTATAATTATTGTTTTGATTCTACATAAAGAGGCACTATTCTAAGTGGAAAGGAAACAGTGAATACACACAGAATTAAAAGATGAAATTTATGTCTCGAAGCACTAATATAATTGTCCTTAATGATTTTGTCATCTTGTAGCTATAAGGCATTTCCTTTTCCAGTATTGATAGAATTAGAGTGTTCCACAGCTTATTCTGCAAAGACCTCTGTTGGTTGGACAGAATGACTCCATCTTTTAAGAAAGATGACCTTTACTGATTTTATTCAAACATACATGCTGGCCAATGTGACCATTTAAATGTTTGCCTAAGAGCACAGTAGCTTTTTATTAACAAGCCTGAATTAAGTGGCTGTTTTCTTTGCAGAGATCTATTTTGACTCCTGAGTATTTATGTTGAATATTGTTTTGTTTGAGTTAGAAAATGAAAATGAATTACCTGTTCTATTCTAAACCTGGAAGAATGTTGCCTTCAGGTTTGCTTGTCAGCCTTTTTAGGAAGGAGATGTTCTGAAATGACTAAATTACTAAGGCAGATAGTGGATCTGACTAAAAAAAGACTTTTTTTTTAAATGAGAGACATTTTTTCAAAAGTTCCCCCAAAGTGTTTTTGAACATGTCCAAGTCAATTAGCTTCTGTGAGACTATTTTCTCATGTATATAATGGTTGGACAAGATGACCGTCAATATCTTTTTAGTTCTACATACATAATTCTGTAAAACAGTCTGAAATGTTCTTCTCCTAGATAATACTTTCTGCACAGGATAGGAAAAGATAATTGGAAGAGTTGATGTATTGATATATTTGCTTACATAAAGACTTATCTTTGAGTTTGGAACAAATTGTTTTGGGGAGAGGTGATTTTGGGGGACTGGAAAGAAATGGGAAAGCATAGAACTAATTTAAGCATGATTGCCTGTACCTATCTCTAGCAGATTTGTCCCCAGCAAACTTGTGTGTGTATGTATGTGTACTGTCTTTCATTTCAACCCTTTTTTCAAGAGGTCCATTTATAGCTATCATATCAAGAGTATGATAGCTAAAGGAGGTTGTTTACTTGCTTGCTTAAAGCATTACTGATGCTTACTTGATGAGAGGATAACTAGATGATCTCAAAATTAATTTTTAATTATAATAATGTAGGAATCTCTCATTTTGGGGCCCCCTTTTTTGGTGTTCAATTGTTTATTCACTGTGAGAGTCAATAGCAGCGAAATTCTAAACACTTCATTTCATTGCAAGCTCTGACTCCATACTAATCTAACTTAGAACCCTGGTTCTTCTCCAGATCTTTGTCCTTTAAGGTATTTTTTTCTTCCTATGTTCTCTTGCTTGTGACCATACAAGGTCAAGTGCACCATACAACTCCAATATAAATTTATTTCAAGGAATAGGAGGTGGTATGAGAAAGCTCTGAAGTTAAACTATCAGCTCTCTACTTCTTCCACATCATAGAAAAGTTTACAGATATCTCTGGAGCAAATATGCCAAAATTATAGTATTTCTGTGGAACTGAATAGGAAATGAGTAGACACACTGTAACACAATTAATTGGGTTATAGGAAAGAAATTTCCATTGTTTATAAATTATATGATTTTCCCTGCAGTTTGACCTTCTCTTCTCTGTCTTGCATCTTACAAGCCAAGATTGTGAGTTACAGAGATGAGGGCTGATTCTGGAATAAGAAAGGCCAGGTTAGAATAGGTGAAAAGAGACCACACCTGAGGTCGGGACTCTACTGGTAAATCAAGAGAAAATGAGCCTCTAAATACTTCACATCTTTTCCAGGTTATTTATGTTAATAGACTGAACTCAAAATAAGATATAATCAATGTGGGGAAGGGAAAGGAGAGCAAAGGAGGGGAAAAAATTAAGTAAAAAGTGCATAGAAGAGAGCAACAAGAAAGCAAAGCTAGGCAGATTTAAAAACAATGTGTATCTGTTATATAGAATTTCTTGAAATCGAAATGTATAGTTTTATATTGAATCTTATAGTCTGTTCTGTATAAGGCATTTTTAAAATCATTTTGTATTTAAATGTAAAATAGAAAATTTTATAAAAAATATAAGGAATAATCAAGCAAGAATATTGCTACATAGTAGAAATTTTATTAGTTGAAATCAATAATGCAAAAGGGGATAAAAAAAATCAACAGAGAAATTTTTCATTCAAAAGACCACACTCAAAATGGAAATAGAATAAGAATATTTGATATCATTTGAGCATGATGTCAAAGTCAAGAGAAAATGTGGCTGATTAGCACTAGAAAGATATGTGATAATGACCTCCTTATAATGGCAATAAGAGTCCAATCTACCTTGAAGAAATGGAGCAAATAGATGGACAGAACTGCCTCTAAGAACTCCAGACGCCATCTTGGCACTGACTCTCATTGTGACCTTGGGCAATCCATCATAATGGAAGAAATGGTTCTTATCAGTTTACTTCCGCCCTTCTCACTAAATTCTTATCATAGATTAGGACTAGATTTGGTAAGATATCTGTTGATAGTGTTGAATTACACATTAACTTTTGTTAATTAAGGAATGTTGTGAAGTTTCAACACAAAGTACTATGAATTATGATTATCATCAAGATAATGAATAACAATATAGTCAGTTCTATAAAATGATTCTCTATACAAACTAGTCCCAAACCATAAGTTGTCTTTTTTGCCTTAGGTCTGGGGGAATCACAAAGAAACTAGCCTTGAAGAGTACCTCATCTATCAATTATAATTCCCCAACAAAGCCTGTGAATAATTATTGCATACTCCAGAAGAACAAGGCATGAAAAATAAAGTTTTCAGGTTTCAGTGGACAATCTGGTTTCTCCCTGGTTAAAGATGAAGAACCCATGAAATGGAGCAAAGCTCCCCTATGTGTTTTGGGCTTGACTTTGGCCCTACAACCAATAACAGGGAGGGTACCTGAATAACAGTATTAACTTCTGTTCCAAAGTCTCATAGCTGGGATTAATGGCAGTTCTAAGAAACTGGTAGGACATAGAGAGAAGACAAGTGAGTAGGTGTGTTTTCAATTAGGCAGATATTCAGGAGAGAAAAGGCACTTTGAGAGGTCATAAGTATTTAGAAATGAGGCAGACCTCATAATCTTTTTATGTCTTAAATTGTCATTGGTGTCATTGATATGATTTGAACTCAAGTTCTTTGACTCCAGAACATGTGCTCTTTGGAGACTGATATGTTGCTATTAGTATTGTTATACAAGTTCCCTGGGATACTCCAGCTCATTCAGCAGCCTGTTGATGGAATTGCAGCACAATTTATCCAGTCTAGTTATTAAGATGCCAATTGGTCTGTAAAACAGGAAATACATTAAAGGATATACTCTCACTGTAAGCAAATCAGCATCACAAAATCTAAGATAATAAGTAGTCAGATAAATCTGGAGCTGATTATTCATATTACAAAAGTATTCACTGCAGTTTTCATGATATTCAACATCTAAATTGAAATTAACAATACAAATTTATAAAAATTAAAATATATGCATATATATATATATATACATACATATCTATGTATATATGTTCCTAGTACCACATTTAATTTTAAGCAGATTACACCTATATTTTGATAAGCAGACTGAATTAGATGAACAAAAAGGTAGAGGCTCATGTAATCCTACAGGCTGAGCCTAGGCCCAGAGTAATAAAAAAGCAATACATACAGAAAATTAAAACACTGAGCTTGTTTTCCCCCAGGTCTAAGCTATTTGCTGGCAACTTTGGAAGCTGGATTTTTTCTTTTCTACCATAAAGATACAATTTATCAATTGGGAAAGTCAGAAACATGGAGTACTGCTCAGGAAGGGTACCCATACCCACATGGTCATCTAAAGGAGAATATAAAATCAGAACCGCATAATCAAAGGATGTCAGGTCTGGAAGAATCTTAGAGATCTTTTAATCCAACCCTCTTGTTTTATTTTTAAAGAAATTGAGATCCAGGAAAGTGAAATGAAATGCCTTTTACCTTTCATATTATTTCCTCTTGTATTCTCAAAAATCCATCCTCACCTTCATTGTTCACTGGATCTCTTCCATTTGCCTATTAGTGTCCAATTATCTCCTTTCCTTATAATACCATCCATTGACTTTTCTGTCCCACTCAGCTATTCTTCCATCTCTCTTCTTTTTTTTCCACATTAATCAAGACTTCTTGACAAAGTCATCTATATTTAATCCTCTTTTTCCTCCCTATTTACATTCTTCTCAACTATTGAAACTTTTTATTTGAATTTTTGATTTTTTGATTGATTGAATTGATTGAAAATTTGATTTGATTTAAAACTATTAAAACTCAACTATTAAAATTTTATTACCACTCCAAATTATGCTTTCAAGTATCACCCATGACCTCCTAATCACAGTACTTGTTCAACACTTAAGATAATCTTCTCCTAAATTCCTCCCTCTCTAGTTTACAGATGTGCAAATCTCTCATTCTCCAAAAAACTTTGCTGGGTTCTATTGGCTCTTCCAGATACTATGCTACAGGTCTATTCCATGTCAAAAATAAATTCTGAAAAAACATAATCTACACTTATTGCCTGCATTTTCTCAACTCCAAATCATTTCTCAATCCTTGGAATCTGGCTTCCAATGTTATTATTCAACTGAAACTGTGCTTTGAAAGGCATGACATACTAATTGTCAAAGTCAACGGCCTTCTCTTAGTGGTTGTGATTCTTGTCTTCTCTGCAGCTTTTGACATAGCTGAACTACTCCTTTGTCTTATGTACTATTTTCCCTGGGTTCCTATGATTCCTCAGCTTGGTCTCCTCCTACTCCTCTACTTTGCAGAATCATCAGCTTTGCCTCATCCACAATGTGTTTCAGTTTACCCCTACAATTCTGTTATGGGCTTCTTCTTTCCTCTACATTTTCTCTTGGTGATGTTATTATTTCTAAAGAGTTCAATTGTTAGGACTATACCAATGACTCTAAAAACATATATCTAACCCAAGTTTTTTCTGTTGAACTATAGTCCTGAATTAATAACAACCCATTGGATATCTCTAACTAGATGACTTTCAGTAATCTCAAACACAATTTGCCCCAAAGAGAACTTGTCATCTCCTTCACTCTTCCCCATACCTACCATATTTTTCCTTATACTTCCTAAATTTCCTGTTTCGTTGAGGATAATACCAACCCTGATGATCTAGATTCACATCTTTGAAATTGTCACTGACTCTTACTATCCAATCTTTTACCATGTCTTATTAATTCCACTTCCATGATATATGTTGTATCTAGTCTCCTATTATTCCCTCCTCCTTCCTGACATGGCCACTTTCATTATTTAGGCCTAGAAATTCATCTCTCACCAAGATTATTGCAATAACTTGCTAATTGCTTTCCCTATTAAAAGAATCTCTCCTTTTAAATCTTTTCTTCCTAAAGGCTGCCAATTTTTTACTTTTTTTTTTTTTTTTTTTGCTGAGGTAATTGGGGTTAAGTGACTTGTCTAGGATTACACAGTTAGGATGTGTTAAGTCTCTGAGATCAGATTTGAACTCAGGCCATCTTGACTTCAGGGCTGGTGTGCCACCTAGCTGTCTCCAAATTTTTACTCTTAAAGCATAAGCCTAGCCATATCACTTCCCTATAGTTAAGAAATTTACTCTTGTATCTAAGATGAAAAATAAGGCTTTTAAAGAGCTTTGGTCTTTCTAGAATTATTGTATGTTACTCTCCTTCACTCACTGAGGATGCCAAATTTATCCTGCTTGCTATTCTCTTCTCCCTGATATTTCATCTCCAGCTTTCTGTCTATCCCCAATGTCTGGAATTCAGTCCTTCCTTACCTCTATCTTATAGAATCCTTAGTAGCTTTTAAAGCTCAACCCAAATGATACTTTTTTTAGGAAGTTTAACATGATTTCCCTAGTCATTAATGCCCTGTTTCAGAAATTATTGTTTCATATTTAATTATCTAAGTATACATTGTTTTCCTTCCCAATAGAGTATAAGCTTCCTGGAGGCAAGGACTGCTTCTTTTTTGCCATTGTAATTTCAATATCTAACACAATGCTTGACCCATTTTGGGCACATAATAAATACTTTGTGCATTGAATTATTGAGCTGGACAACCCCTATCAGATATCTCCTCCCTTGTTTTCAGAGACCACAAAATCTCCTTGTTTTCTTCTTATCTGATTCTTTTCTTTCTTCTTCTTAAGCTTTTGACTCTTTTCTCTCCACTCCACACCCAATCTTTCTCCTCTACCAGACTTGCTTATTTGTGTTAAGAGCATTCTTCTGGTCTCCCAGATTTATAACTTCAGTATTATCTTCAGCTTGTTGCTCTCCCTTACCCCACATATCCAATCAATTGCCAAATCTTGCTGTTTCTGCTGTTTTAATATCTCTCACGACTTACATGGATGCCACCTTAGTTTCAGATCCTCATTTATTTTAGGAGTTTTGTTAATCTAATCTCTCAAGTCAGGACTTTTTCTTAGGACCTCGTGTAATATGTCTCATTCCTCCCTGAAACACTTATCATGTAATATTGTGCACTATACTTATGTTTACATTTTATCCCACTGTTAATAAGCTATGAAGTCCATGAGAGTACCTTCTCCCCAGCTCTAATTGTAATATTCTACCTAAAGCAGATTCTTAATAAATGCCTTTTGAAAGCATATGTTACAGGTTGTGAAGTTATTTAGTGGAAGAACCAAGAAAAGAATCCATGTCTCAACTCTCAGTCCATGGCTCTCTCTTTGACTATTTCTATTTTTTAGATATTTCTATATTTTACATTTTACATAAGGCTTGCTCTGCCTCCCTCTACTCAGGTTCCTTTTCATGATCTTCTGCCTTTTTGGTGCACTCTCTCCCCAGGTCCTATAGACCTGACTTTGTCATTTTCATTCCCAAAGAAAACTTAATTATCCCTAGGATTATGCTCTTTGTTTCTTCTAAACTGTCAACTAACTGTTATGCTAATTCAAATTCTGCAAATGGAAGATGCAGATCTAAAGAATCTCTATCACTTTCTAAGTAACAAATGTATATTTCATTTCTTTTTTATACCACAATTATTTCCATATATATTTCTTCTATTCCATACCGTTATAACCCTCTCATATAACAAAAGCATATGTACATTTTAGGAATAATTTGCTACACCAAAATAATGATACAGATGACAGGAATTTTAAGCCAAGTAAGAGAAAAAGGACTTGTCATGAAATGTAGTTCTCTCTCTGGTACTCTAAAATCACACTGAATCACACTGTTTTCTTCATTTCAACTAATCCAATTATATAGCTACCTTCATGATCCTAAAATATGTTTTTTTAAAAAAATTTATTCCCATGTTTTTCATTCTCTCATCCCTTATATTCAGCTTTCTTCTTGCCTCTTTGTTTTTCATCATATTTCCATCCTGTATTTTTATATTCCTTAATCATTCTCTTTGTCCCAAAAAAGGGACAATTATTTCATTCAACTAAATTAATTATGTGCACCTACTATGTTTGAAGCACTTTGGTAGGTCCTGGGGGATATAAACATAAAGACATAATGCTTGCCCTAAAGGAATTTATAATCTACTGGGAGAAATGCATGCAACCACAACACTACAATATACATTAGACTATATTGATATGTAGAGGAGGTACCAAATGCTCTAAGATGTGAATGAATGAAGGAGAAACTTTTTCAAAACCATGTATCTATTACCTACATAGCACCATACCTGCTTGGAGAGCTAAGGATATAGCAAATTAAACCAGCAATTCACAACTCCGCCCCCTTTTTTGCATTGTGACATCCTATTTTTATGTATTTGATTTCATAAACAACTTCCATCTCCCAAAAGTGAAGCATATATTAAGTCTAAAAATGAAGATAAATAAAAAAGAATTTTGTTTTGAGATTTAAAAAAATGAATTACAAAATATCTCAGCAGATAATTAAAGACATTTTAGAATGTTACCCAATTAAGGTTAAAAATCATAGCAGTAAATTCATGTTCTTGAGTGTAGAAGTTGAAGCAAAGAAAATACTGTATTGAGAGTCAGGAGATAGGATTTCTAATCTCCTTTGGCCAATCACTAGCTGTAAGATCTTGAGCAAGTTACTTAACTTCTGAGTTTCAGAATTTTTTTTTCATCTGTACAATGGTGAAACTACTCTACCTCATTGAGTAAATTGTAAAGGTCAAATAAGTAAAATGATTTCAAAACATAAAGTGATATACTGTATTGAAGCCAAATGAAAATCTTTTGAAACAATATATGTTATGTGAGTGTTTGTTGATGTTTGTCCTTCATTCTCAAAGAAGACCATGAAATTGGAGGTGATGTCATGATAAGCAGGTGAATTGGATTTAAGGGAGGCCCAGCTAAATAAAGTCACCAGCTTCATTTTCTCTTGCAGGGTCATCTGGCTCCTGTGGCAAGATAGAGATCAGGAAGACTAGAGATGGCACTGGATGCTGTGAGAGACTTATGGCTTTTTAAGCTAAGATCTTTAACAGATCAGCATCCATTTAAAATTAGGTAAGAATTAAGGCACAGAATGACCACTTTTTACCTAGTCAAAAAAAAATCAGTGCTGGGGGAAAAGACCCTTATGGTTTTTGGCCAAAACACAAACAATTGCTAGTTACATTCACTCCAAATCAATGGGGGTCCAAACTGTGACCAACTGGGGTATGACCTGGGACCTATTGTTGATTAATCAAGGAGAGTCAGAATGATGAGTTTAAGGCATAGTCCTTAAGAAAGAAACCTAACCAGTAACCTCCAAGATATCTTGGGAGTTTTCAGAAATTAAAAAAAAGAGGGGACAGTGGATAATGAGCATCACTTGAAACCTATTCTCATCAATATTGGCTGAAAGAGGGAATAAGATACATAATTGGTTGAATATAGAAATCTGTTTTATCTGACAGTTAAGTAGGAGATAAGATTAAATAAAGAGTGGAGGCTGATAGAAAAGAGGGCAGTTTAAGGGAGATGGTAGACAAAAGCAAAACACTGGTGAGGAGGAAAAGGGTCAAAGGAGAAAGCAGACATATAGGAGGAAAAATAGGATGGAAAGAAATACACAGTAATCTTAACAGTGAATGTGATTGGGATGATAGTAGAGAACCCTAGAGAATCAACTAAAAAAACTACTTGAAATAATTAACAACTTTAACAAAGTTGAAGAATAAAAGATAAATCCATATAAATCATCAGCATTTCTTTATATGACCAATAAAAGCCAGCCTCAAGAGATAGAGAAATTCCATTTAAAATAATTATAAATAAAATAAAATATATATAGGAGTCTGCTTGCCAAGGCAAACTCATTTTTTACTCAAAGACAGATTTAAACAAATAGAGAAATATCAATTACTTCTGGATAAAACACACCAACATAATAAAAAGGATAATCCTATCTAGGTTAATTTACTTATTGAGTATCATACTAATCAAAATACCAAAAAATTAACTGGTAGAGCTAGAAAAAAATAACAAAGTTCATCTGAAAATATGTCAATCTAAATGTCATTTGAATCAATCAAAAATATCATCTGAAAAAAAGTCAAAAATATCAAGAATCAATGAAGAAAAAATGCAAAGCAAGTTGGCCTAGCAATACCAGGTCTCAAACTATAAAGCAGTAATCAACAAAATTATCTGGTACTGATTTAGAAATAGAATGGTAGATCAGGTATAGATTTGGTATGCAGACATAGTCGTGAATGATCATAGTAAATCCAGAGACCCTACTTTCTGGAATAAGAACTTGCTAACTGACAAAAATTGCTGGGAACACTGGAAAATAGACCAGCAACTCACACCGTATATCAAGATAAGATCAAAATGGGTTGCATTAATTAGACATAAAGGGTGACACCATAAGCATATTAGAAGAGCAAGAAATAGTCTACTTTTCAGATCTATGGAGAAGGGAAGAATTCATAACAAAATGCAAAATAAATAATTTTATTATATATATATATGTGTGTGTGTGTGTGTGTGTGTGTGTGTGTGTGTGAAACTATATTAAGTTAAAAAGCTTTCATACAAACAAAACCAATGCAGCCAAGATTAGAAAGAAAGCAGAAAAGGTTATACTACTGGCAATACTACTACTAGGTTTGTATCCCAAAGAAATCACAAAAAAAGGGGAAAGGAACTATATGTGCAAAAAATATTCATACCAGTCTTTTTCATGGTGACAAAGAATTAGAAATTGAGGGAATGCACATCAATTGGGCAAACCCATGAAAACTTCGTACATAGTATCAGCAACATTGTTATGATGATCAGCTGTGAATGATTCAGTTCTTTTCAGCAACACTATGATCCAAAACAAATACAAAGGCCTCCCAAGGGAAAGTGCTATTCATATCTAGATAAAGGACTAAAGAATTCTGAATGCAGATTGAAGCTTTTCTTTCACTTACATTATTTTTTCTCATGGTTTTTTTTTTTTTTTTTTCCCTTTTGATCTATTTCTTCTTTCACAACTGTAACTAACATGGAAACATATTTTACATGATAGAACATAAACAGTATCAAAGTGTATACCATCTTCAGGAGAGGAGAGAGGAAGGGAAGGAGGAATGGAGAAAAATTTGGAACCCAAAATCTTGTAAAAATGAATTTCTTGATATGTAACTGGAAAAAAATACTATTTAATTTTTTAAAAAATATTCTCCCACACTAGTAAAAAAAATGCAGAAAGTATACTCTAGTACATAGTAATGAATTAACTTTGAGGGATAAAGAAAGCAAAAACAGGAAAAGAAAATGAAACTGTATATTTAATGAATAAACATGTACTATCTAATTGTTGTTATTGTTGTTGTTGTTAATACAATTGAGTCTGACTCTTCACAACCCCATTTGGGTTTTCTTGGCCAAAATACTAGACTAGTTTGCCACTTCCTCCTCCAGCAACTTTTACAAATGAGGAAATTGAGACAAGCAATATTAAATTACTTGCCCAGGGTCACACAACTAGTAGGAATCTGAGGCTGAATTTTTACCTCAAATCTTCCTAATTCCAGGTGCAGGGATCTATCTAATGGCTATCTAAATAGATAATAGACAGATAATCCAAATAGATTGTTACTAATTAGCAGGAGGCTGGAAATAATAATAATAGCAACAAAAATAATAGTGTTAGTATAAAGTTTTAAAGTTTGCAAAGTAGTTTATAGATATTACTTTATCCTCAAAACCATTTTGAGAGTAAATGTTATAATTATTCCCATTTTACAGGTCAGGAAACTGGGGATAATAGAGATAAAGTGACTTGCTACAGGTTATACAAATAGAAAATAGTTGAGGCAGGATTTGAACTCCAATTTTTCTCAAGTGAAGCAATCTATTCATTGTAACCTAGCTTCCTGTGAGAAGACCCCACCACCATATCTAAAATGTTTATCATTAGAAATATTCATGCATTGTTTTTCTAGGTAGACTTTCAAATACAGAGGTTGCTGGAAGTGACAAATATCAGTTACTAACATCATAGTATGAATTAGCCTATAAATAGCTGACTTTCTTCCATGAGCAATTTCCTGACTAAAGGGGAATTCTGATGGAGGCCTGAGAGAGCACTGCCTGGAAAGGTCTGACCTGTATGATACAACTGGATTCAATTGGAGAAAAATTGTTTTCAGATCCCATGAAAGCACTCAGGCTAACAAGACAATAAATATAAGCAGTGAACCAATACAATTAAAGAATCTGAGCAACTGGGGGTTCCAGGTCCCTGGTGGTAGGAATATGGTAAAGCTGAGGTCAGGCAATAGGGAGACATCTAAAAATAGAAGTCTCATGGCAGTGATGGCAAATTTTGCCCTTTTTACTATTGATAAGCATTCACTGTGGCTGAAAAGAAGTATGGCTTGGTAGATAAAGAGTTGGTCATAGAGCCAGAAATACTTGGGCTCCAGCCCCATTTCTGAAGCACACTGGCTTTATGATTGGGCAAATCACTTACCTCTCAGTGCCCCCTAGCAACTCTTCAGGATTATGTTTTACAGAGAAGATGTTGACATTTATATAAATAGAAGGAATTTCCTTATTGAGGTGTTCCCTATACCAGTGAAATCAAAAGTTCAGTTACCGTCTCCTATCCATTGTGGCTCTTAGAGATAGCAGCTCCACACAGAACATGTTTTGGACTGTGTCCCCTTTCTATAACAGGGAACACTGAGGGCTTCTAAGATTTAGGACTTGGATCAAAGACTCTTGCTTGTGTGAATGCTCTCTAGGACAGAGGGGAAGTGATTCTAATCCTTGCCTCACCTCCTTCCTGGCTGAGTCTTGTTCCTCCATTTCCAGAGATAATTATATCTGTCCTTGAGAAACAGACATAATAGCTTTCTACATTCTTAGCTCTACTAACATCTAAGACCTCACTAATTTGTTTAGTTAGTAATTGTTTCTTATTATTGGAAAAGGGATAGGAGTTGGGGGATAAGTGGATTATGATTCAATATTGATTTTTTTTTCCCAGCCAAAAGACAGGAAGGTCACATTCTACTCTTTCAGGGAGTGTCTATTGACATTCATATTTGGACAATTGGCTCTCCTGACACAACTCCTTATCCAAGTACCCCTTCCTTCTTCCCCCCCCCCCCAACTCCTGCCAAGCAACCTGTTCTACTGGGTAGCTGTGACTGGTGCCCTTGGTAAAGACAACTTCAATTAGAGTAGTGTTTCTCTCTCACTCTTTTTTTTTTTTTTTTAAAATCTGTTTTCTAAGTGCTTATAGATGTAATGCCACACACAAAGTAGGTGCACATAAATGTGTTTAATGTATCCTCTTGTCTTTTATCTAGAGTATCTTTTATAGAGACAAAAGAAATATGCAGGACAGTAAATAAAATTACAATTACGTTTGGGATAGCAGTGGTATAGTGCAAAGAGCAGCAGGCGTAATCAGGAAGATTCATCTTCCTGAATTCAAATCAGCCCTCAAATCTTACTAGCTATATGATCTTGGGCAAATCATTTCACTCTGACTGCCTTAATTTCTTTATATGTAAAAGGAGCTGAAGAAGGAAATGGCAAACCATTTCAGTATCTCTAATAAGAAAATCTGAAATGAGTTCATGGAGAGTCTAAATTGACTAAACAATAAGTCATACAGAAAGATCATCATTTTGGTATAATATCCATAATTCCAGTAGCAAAATTCCATTTATTTATGGTTAAATTCATCAGGATTTATTTATTTATTTATTTATGTTAATGTCAGAGTTGTATTAGTCCAAAGTTCAACCTGGCATTTGCTGGGTGAGCTAACTGCTTGTGGAAGGAGGGTGAGAATCAGAGTTTCTGTGTTCCTACTGTCTCTAAAAATTCTAAGTAGTTTGGTACTATGGGAATTTGTCTGGCATTGTTTTGTGAAGTTTATCCATTCTTGGGCTGATTAAAGGGTAAACTTTATTGTTGAAGCAGCCTCTTACTCTTGTAACCAAAGTATGCCCAGAGGCTGATATATGATGGGTACAGGCAAGAAATATGAGTGAATGAATGAATGGATAAATTATATATATATATATATATTTACTATTACAATGTAATCACAGCTGCAAAGAAAACAATGATCAAAGGCCATATTGTTCTCCATAATTCATTCTTTCTAAGGTTAGGTTCTATCTATAACATGTCAGGCTTCCTATTTTTTTTTTTTTGATAAGTCAGTCATAATGAACACTCAAAATCAAGCATTTTACATTCATCATGACATGTGACATATAGCTGTTACATGAGATACTTGAAAGGTATCTTGGATAAAGAAATTTTTTAAAATGCAGATTCTTAAACTGAGGTCCATGAACTACATATATTGTCGTTTTTTTTTCTTGGCTACATTTCAATATAATTGTTTTCCTTTGTAATCCTATGTATTTTATGTATTTAAAAATGTTATTCTGGTTTCACCAAATAATCACACTGGTCAACAACACACAAAAAGTAAAGAATACTGACTTAGAGTATCTTGCTGTAAACATTTCTGAAATGAAATTCAGATGTAACCTGCATGTCAATTGGATTTTACCTCAGGGCTTATCAATTAAAAAAAATCCCAATGCTTCATGTTCATACTCTTAATTTGTCTTGGGAAATATCAGAATTTACCTCATGCTATATCTTCTCAGACTTTATGAAAGCACTCAGGCTAACAAGACCTTAAATTTAAAATGTTCTTTCTTATTATGGTGTTTCTTTGGGTGGCTTCATCTAAAGCAATTGAAGGCTGCTAGAGAGTCAGGCAATCTATGGTGAAATCTTCCTTTTCCAGGATTCTGTATAATTTCTTCAGACCTATAATATCTCCCTGGGATTGAGTCTACTCTCCAGAAAGAACTCAAAAACCCCATTTCAAAAAAGCATCTCAAAATCCCAAACTAGTATAGAGCACATGACTCACAATACCAGTAAAAGCAAAGTCTGCGTTTATCCCTTTTTCTCATGGCTCTCTTCCTCAAATGCTCCTCAGTGGGAACTCCCAATATTCCCCTCTTGAACCAGGTCTGTCTAGAAATTTCTTCTTTATTGTAATGCTTTGGCTCCACTGCTGCCACCTTACATTTTTCCAAAGCCTTGACACAGAAAATCCTTCTCACTTCTCCTTCCCTGCCTCCATCTTTTATCCTGGGACCACATAATTTCCTTGGAAGATTTGTTTGCTTATGTATGGTTTACTCCAAAAAACTGTGATTTCTAAGTCATGTGCAGTACCTTTCTTTTCTACTGGACCTTATCTCTCTCTAATAATAATTTTATAACTTGTTATAACAATAACAATAACAAACACCTATATAATATGTTAAAGTTGGCAGAGTCCTTTACAAATATCTCTTTTGATGTTCACAACAAATACTGGGAGGTAGATGCTGTTAGTATCCCCATTTCATAGTTGAGTGAGCTGAGATCAACAGAAGTTTATGGCTTGCCCCAAAGGTTACACAATTGGTAAGTGTGCAAGGTCAAACTTGAACTCCGGTCTTCCTGACTCCAGCTATACTCATCTCATCCTCTAAATGCTTTTCTTCCTTACTCTTTTCCATTCCTTTTGAATTCCTGGGTATCCTCTTTTTCAAGGCTTGAGCCAATGTTTGAATTATCTATAGCTATGGACTTGAATTAGTGGCAGAAATGAGAATGAAGATTTTTCCATTTCATGTTAAGACTTCCCAGAAAGAAGAGGAGGGCCTCTTCTTACACACTAGACATGAGCTTATTTGGGATGTGGCATGCTGGTAAATGCTCAGCAACTAGCTCTCCAAAAAAAAGAAAATGTGTACCATTTTATACTTTTAGGTTTAATCTGCATTATTAACACTTTTTTTCTCCCTGACTTGTGTGATTTCCAAGATTTAAATGTTAATACCAAAAATTTAACAATCAGGTCTTGAAAACTGGCTTAGGCAGCCCTGAATGGGCTTAAGCCAAATTCATAAAATGTATAATTGTGTAGCCAGGGAAAGACAAAGTTAGTCAACCCATCATTTGTCAAAGGAACTTTTAACTAACTATGCAAAATGGGTTTTTCATTCAGCTTTTTATTCACTTTAAGTTTCCTGGTTTAAGTTCCATTTAATGTCTACATATAGTAAGATACTTTTCTACTGAGAGCTCAAAGTTTTTGGTTTGAATAGATCAACTTTAATTAATGAAACAACATAGTGTAGAAACAAAGAGAGGGAGGAACTGGGAAGAAAATCATCACAAAACAAGTTGGAGGAGTGGTGGGTGGGTAATACTTGGGGATATTGTCATGATCACACCCAAGTGATTTGCATGGTCTAAAGAAATAATGAGGACCTGCTCCTTAAGCAAGGGGGCATGTGTGAAGGGTGGGGAATTAGGAAATGAAAGAAAAAGCATCATTTAAGTACTTTCTTGGTTATCAAGCTCTGTGCTAAACAAAGAGGATACAAAAACCAAAAATCACCACAGTCCTTGACTTCAAAAAGCTTATATTTTAATAGAGAGTAATAAGACAGAGAGAGGAATGGTGGCCATGGAGGTATACTTTGGTTTGAAAAGTCACAGGAATGGTGAATGGGGTCCTAGAGCATTGATTGACATGTGCTTTTCAGGAAAGGTAAGGTGTGATAGGATAACTGTTCCCAGAGGAAGCAATGGAAAGGGGCTGCTCAGTGAGGAAGTGTAAACTTGCCCAGTGTTAAGACATGAAAGGCTTGAGCATTCAGATCTGACAACTTCAAGAAAATTACTTAATGTTAGTTTCTCATTTTCCTCATCAGTAGAGAAGGAAAGAAAATGAACCCTACATCACAAGTCATTGTAGGTGACAAATTAGTATTGAACTATTTCCAAGAATAAAGTGCTGAGTGTGTGCATCATCATCACCGTCATAAAAAAGCCTCCACCCATGTTAGGGTCTAATATTGACATACTGGATCACTTCCATGACATATTTTTAGAAGTCACTTTATGACCAATTTACTCTGGGTATAATTTTAGTAATTCTCTGTCCTTTAAAAAGGAAGTAATAATTTGACCAGGGGTAAAAATCCAGTGAAGTAATCAGCCACACACCAATGAAGGTCATCTTCAGTTCAAAATTCTCAGCCCATGTAGGGCTCTGGAACTTTGGAACTTGGGTGGTCATCTCTTCTTTCCTTCTTTTCACTTAATTTCATTTTCACAAAGAAAAATTATGCAAATAGTGTTCATCTTGTTGACAAGGCCTAGATAGTATGAATGTCAACAACTATAAAGGCAGTAAACCTCTTTGGGTTACAGTTACCTCATCTGGAAAAATGAAGAATTTGGACTTGATTATCTCTAAAATTCTGTCCATTTCTATATCCTAGGATGTTATGATTTTTTATTGTAATCCATTTAACTTCCTTTTAGATTGTTTGTGTCCTTATTTCTTAATAGTATGGGTCAGCCTCTGGCCTCAGTTTCCTTATCTAAAAAATGAGATTTGAACTAAATAATTGCCTTTAAGATCATGCTTAGCTTTCAATCTATGAAACTTTAAAATTATGAAACCGAGGAGACTTTCTGGACACTCTCTATTGGCCCACTTTCAAAGGGAAAGATTTCCTGAAGTGCTGTATAGCATTAGTGTATTCCTTTCCCAATGTTCTTGCAATCCTCTCGTCTTAACACACATTGTTCTTTGTAGGGGAGACTCAGTTAGAGAGCCAATTATGATATCACAACAAGGACTATTATACTTGAATGAATGTTAGCAGATATTTGCCAGTTTTCTGCCTATGCTAGTAGGCACTTTTCAAATATGACAGACTTCATTTTTATTATTTAGTGTGATTTGGTGTTGCCATGTCTCTCAATTGAACTAGTTTATAACAGAAGATTGTATGCAAAATGACTACTAACTGGGATAGCAATTATCTTGAATTGTTCAGATGGAATTAGTCACCAATTCTAGTTAACTGTATTGTAGGCATCTGTATCTGTCTGGCTTTCTTATCTCCCCTACAGAATTGTAAACTTCTAGAGGGATAAACTCTGTTCTCTATAACTCTGTATCTTGCCCAAGGTAATTATTCAATAAATGCTTGCCTGTAGCATGAATGAAGAAAAAAATGAATGAATGAATGGAAGGTAAACATTTCAGAAATTGAAGTTCCAACTTTTCTTAATTTGTCAAGTAAAAACTAAAAAAGCCAACAATAAGAGGGAAAGTCCTCTTTTGAGAGGAAGATTTTTTTTTTTCTTTTGGGATTCAAGATAAACTCCCTAATTCAAGAACATAGGATGACCTTCCCACCATCCTTACCATTCATAATTTATCCCAAGTGTGATTGAGACTATATAAAAGCAAGAAAAATAGCTAGTATTTTTAATGGTACTTCACATGTGCAAAGTATTTTCCACAGGTTACCTAATTAGATATTTGAAACAATCTTGTGAGGTTACATTACTTCCACTTTATAGAATAGGAAACCAAACCAGGAGAAATGAAATTATTTGTTGAGGGTTTCTATAACTAATAAGTATCTGAGGCAGAATTGAAACTCAAGTTTTCATGACTGAAAATCCAGCACTTTATCCACTGTGCTATCTAGCAGGTCTCTTTTGTACCTCTACTGCTTAGCACAAAGTAGGTGCTTAATAGATATTTTTGACTACTACCTTCACTGGATCACACTTTATTTTAGGGAATAGAACTATAAGGGGCTGCGTGTGTATAAGGCCTGAGTTTTTCTGGTGTCATTGGAGATGTATCAACAATGTCCAATATGAGTGTGTACATTCAAAATTCTGACCAGTCTTTAACTTGTGCATTTTCATTCTCTGAAGTGGGCTAAGGAAGTGTAGTGATAGAGATTCAAAACTGCTCCTGCTTACTGGATATGTGCCTGGTGCCTTCAGGATGACTACTGAACAAAGCAGGCACCTTGCCCTCTGTCATAGACTTCTCCTTTAAAAGTTACATATTGGGGCAGCTATGTGGTGCAGTAGAGAGAGCACTAGCCCTGAACCTGAGTTCAAATTTGATCTCAGACACTTAATACTACCTACTTTAGGGAAGTCACTTAATCCCAACTGCCTCAGCAAAAAATAAGTAAATAAATAAATAAAATAAAAATAAAATAGGGGACATGATCAATGTCATATCCCCAAATTAGAAAAGTTACATATCCTTCATATTAAAAAAAAATAGATTCTACTTAAAATTCACCAAGGAAACTCTACTTTAACATCTGTCCTGCAGTGAGCCTTTTGGCAAATTGGGTAATCAATTTCCCCTACTTTCAAGTTAAGGGGGAATAATTTATCTATCTACTCTATAAATTCTGATATTTACATATTGTTTATTAATCATGGGATAACAAAATTAGAGCTGGATGAGGAACCTTTTTATAGATGAAGAAAGAAGTTGAGGTCCAGAGAGGTTAAAGTGATTTGGCCAAAATCATAGAGGAAATAAGTTTCAACAATGGTATATGAATCTAGAGCTCTCACTCCAGGCATTCTTTCCCCAGTACTGGGTTCTACTTAGACTTTAGTATAATGATGGTTACCTAAGGAAGCCCCTTATCCATGTTTCTTTACTCTAATGTGTTCTGAAGGCCTTATGGAGGAGTGTATAGAATGTAGAAGAGTATGGAGGAGGCCATTGCTATGAAATATCAATATCAAAAAGAGCAAAGACAAAAGATTCAGAAAAGAGAGAGGTCATTATGAATATTTTGCCCATTCCCACACCTCAATTCTGAGTTGAGAAAACCATATTAATAGAAGCATCCCAAAAGACTGAGAAGCCAATCTGGGGGGCAGGTCATAGCTAGGGGCAAAGAGTCTAGGATTAGGATTTAGCTTTAGTTTTAGACTTTAGGCTGGGAGTTGATCGTTCTCCCCAAAGTAGAATGGTGATTTTTCTTATTTCCTAGGAATTTTGATTTCAGTAGATCTTTCAGAAGATCCTGCTCTGCAACAATTATTTTGAGAGATGCTTTTATCTTACTGCAATGTCCAATAAACCCCAATAATATCATAGGTGATTCTATAGAACCAATTTATCTTTTCAAATGATTGAAATACCTCATCCTTAAGATATAGAGTGGCTAATGGATGCTATTAAGGTATTGGGAGGTAGAAAATATATTATACTGCTGTGTTTTATTACTGTTTCTTTTCCGGGGTCCTGCTTGCTTACATTCAGTTTCAGCCTCTGTTGTCTTTGGCAACAACTAGAAGGATAACAGGAAAGAGGAGGTCAAAAGAAAGTGACTTTGATTGTTCTGCTCACATCTAACAGTAAGACATTTCAGGGTGGTATTTTATCAAGAAAATGTAAATAGAATAACACCTCATGCTTTGTAGGGGAACAAAATGTTCCACATAAGGGAATTTTCTAAATAACTGAAACTTACCTCTCTAGTGATCTCCAATTTTTCACTTAAAATCTTAGTCATTTTAGTTGAAAATTCTTCTAAATATACCCTCCACTGGGTTAAAGTTTATAGAATATAATTTAATAATTAAATGAAAATAAAAATTTCAAGCTATCTTTCTACCCCACTCCATGGTTTTTCCATGGAGTAGGGTAGAAAGATAGCTTGAAAATTTTACCTTCACCTTCACCTTCATGGCTTAATTCTAAACATTGTCCTCCATTCTCTCATTTCTCATCATTAGTGCTCTGCTTCTAAGTTTATTTTGCCTTTTTTCCCCAATATATTTTATGTTCATACATCCTTGCAAATACATTGTATCCTCCAGCAGAATTTAAATTCAGGAGAAAGAATTGTTGAAATTAAGAGATCCAATGCAGCTGAGAGATTATTATAGTATGTTATTAGTCATATTGTGAAAGAAGAAATAGACCAAAAGAATAAAACCATATACACAAAAAATAAAGTAAAAATAGTATGATTTCGTCTGCATTCAAATTCCATCAGTTCTTTTTGTTGAGATGAATAGCATTTTTCATCACAAATTGGAATTGTTTTAGATCATTGTATTGTTAAGAATAGTTAAGTGATTCTTCACAATTGATGTTGGTACAATATCGCTGTTACTGTGAAGCTATGTATAATCTTTTACTGTCATTCAAATGACAGTAAATAGATAGAGGTTATTATGTATAGTCTTCAAGAGCTGCCTAGAATTTAACAAGTTGTGACTTGTTCAGGGTATGTTAAGGGACAGGTCAATTCCCCGAGAGCCTCCACAGCTGGATCATAACATCGGAAGGGATTGCAGGGCAGCCTTTGCTGACACAGATGTTGCAGACTAGGAATGAGATACATTGGAGGTAGAGAGAAGAGGAGAGAGGTCAGGCAACGCAACACAAGGCAACAACTTCTCAGTCAGAGAGGTCAGAGAACAGCAACTGCCTCTCAGTTTCCTTGTGTCATCCTCTCACAAGAGGAGATCCATTCTGGATTGCATCTCCAGCAGCCACTGTCAGGTGGCTCCCGTGTATTCTAGCAACTCTCCCATGTATTCCAACACTAGTAGGTATCAAAAATGTATGATCCTAGGCCTACCTGACTTCTGATTGTTTTATTACTGAAAAACTGGGAAGAGAATGCCCTTATTGAGGGAGAAGAGATTCCTTGGGAATTGTCACTATTATGGAATAGGGTCCTGAGGGTATGTCAATGCTAAGGTCAACAAATACTATGATTTTGTTGTAAATGCAGAAGGTTGATCATGGAATCTGATTAATTTAATGAGATTAAAAAGATTGGGATTTTAATGCTTGGGATTTTAATTATATGCTTCCTATATTGATTAGACTATCCTTATAGAGCAACTGTTTTATATTCTATTGAATTGGTTTAGTAAGTACTAATGATTTTGATAAGATTTTTCTATACTTTCTTGAAATTATGGTAATTATGGAAATTATGGTAATTATTGTAATTATGATAACATTTTTTAGAGCAGAAAGAGATCTTAAAAGTCCCTTGGGACAACTCATCATTTATAAATAAGGAAACAGGTTCACAGAAATTAAATGACTTCTCTATGGTCCCACAGATAGTAAGTGTCATTAAGCAGGATTTGAATGCAAGTCTTCCTGACTCCAATGTTAGCATTCTATTCACTGTACCATGCTGGCACTGACAGGGCACTTCTCCATAATGGGATGCAGCAATTATCCTGGGCCTGAATACCTATTGACCCAGTTCTTTGCATTCATGCCTTCCCCCACATAGAGATACTCAAGGAATAAAACCAGATGGGGGGACTAGATTGAGAGTCTTTCACACTTCCCAACCTTCTGAGAAAAGGAAACAGAGGAAGATCTGTGGAAAAGAGGTCTAAAGAAAGTTGGATTAGGAAATAGTGGAACAGTCATTAAAACTTTTTTTTTTTAATAGACCCAAGAGCTCATTAAAAAATTGGCAGCCTCAGTTGTTTAGCTTCCTAAGCAATAAGGGAACTTTTGAAAATACTAGTTGATTCTCCTCCTCTCTAACCTTTAATTTTATCCTTCTCTTCAATATTAAACAACCTTAGAAAAGCGACACTTTTAGGAGACTGTGGCATTTGAGGTGATCAGCAAGATCAAAGGGAGCATAGTGTTTCTTTTGCACAGTTCATTTGAGCTTTCCCTGGAATACTCTTGATGCTTGAACAACTGACATGAGGAGTAATTTGCTGCTCTAATATTTCTATAGGAGAATTTGAGAAGCTTCTATAAGAATAGACAAGATGATGGTTGGAAGGTCACTTAGTAGTTCATAGAACCTGTTTTGTACTGGTGGTGAGAGAGCAGCAAGTAGTGAGAGTCAGTGGAGAGAATACAGGAAAGAGACCAGTTGAAACTGGGAACCTCTAAGCAATGGTATACCAATGGTTTTTGATATTGGATCTCCATCTTTGATTTTGTCATTTTTGTGAGCATTCACAGGTATTTGTTTGGCTACAGATTTGTACTTTTTACCGCTCCCAAACTCACATGAAGCCAGTGTGCAACAGAGGTAAGAAGCAAGTGCTAGTGAAAGTGATGATAAATTTTATCTAGTCAAATTTATTAAGCATCTCCTATGTCCTAGGGACTGTGTTCAGTGCTGGAGACACAAAGAAAGGCAAAAAATCCAACCAACCAACAACCACAACCAGTCCCTGTTCTCAAAAAGAACATTATTCTCCATTCTCTCTAATAGGAGAGAGAAATGGCAATAACGCCAAACAGAAAAGATGGCAATAAGATAAGTTAGAGAAAATCATCAAAGAGAAGGCATTAGTATTAACGAGGATCAAGAAAGAAAAGGGATTTTAACTGATACATGAAGGAAGTATCAGAGGGGCAGATAGGAATTGGAAGTAAGAGAATTCCAGGCCAAAAAGAAAATGAAAAGTAATGGAGTCAGGAAATAGAGCACCCTATAAGAGGAACAGCAAGGAGGGCACCATCATTAAATTGAAGAGTATATGAAAGGCGAAATAAAGGAGTAAGGTATAAGAAGAATGGAAGAATGGGTTATCCATGTTTACTTGAATGGAAACATTTGTTGATCTAATTTTTTGGCTTCCACTGCCTGAAGAAAGATGTCCTCCAAAACAGGGAGCAGGGAGCTGCATAACTGGAGCAGCTTACCACTCTTGCATTTATTTCTATAAGGGAATTTGAGGCTATTGTATGACATAGTGGACACAAAATGAGTGTTAAACACATAGGAATGGTATTTTCAGTCTGTATTGTTCTAACTCTAAGCTTCTTAAACTATATGAGGTCATGTAACTGAATGTGGGGGTTGTGAAAAATTTGGCAATGGTAAAAGGTATAAAATATTTCACCAAGATTTAATTCTTTATGAAAAAATAAACAAGCCCATCAATCTCATTAATATGCAAATTTTCTCTTGTGTTTAATAAAGGTTAAAGTTATATGTATGCCAAAGAATTGTTTTAAAATAAATTTTTAATGATTTATTATTAGTAAATGTTTGATTTGTATACCTATTTTATGTACCTATATACCTGGGTTGGTAAAAATTTCTCTGGCCAAAAGGGGTCACAAGTGGAAAAAGTTTAAGAAGAAGTTCTACTCTAACCAGTACTCAATCAAACTATCTCAGTGTTCACACAATTTCTTTGGCCCACTTGATAAAACGAGAATTTGGCCAATTGACTATATGCTCACTCTGATCATTTGGTCTGTAATCCCAATATGGGGGAACCCTGAAACTATCCTTGACTTTGGGGTGAGCCCTGAAACTCTCCTGACAGGGACCTACCCTTGGAGCAGTTAAGTGGTTTCATTAAGATTGGCCCAGGACCATTTCCTACTTAGCTCAAAGTTAAGTGGTCTCCTTTAGCTGGAGATGTTGACCTGATATTTGTATTAAGTAACTACATCCTTTATTGAGCTGAAAATTAGTCCAGGACCATTCCTACTTATCTCGAATTTAAGTGGTCTTATTCAATTGGAAATCTAGGCCTGGGAGCAGTGACGACATTGAAGGAATTTCATTCAGTTGAAACTTCAGGCTCAGATTTCCTATTTAAAGGGCAATTTGTGGATTCATTTCTTTTGCAGAGGCCTAAAAGCAGGAATCATGCTATGCCAAGGAACCTCTCTTTGGCATAGCTGTCTGCCAGGACCCCTGCCCACTGTGAAGACATTCTCTTTTCAGCGCTAACCCCTCTTTATCTTTATACCAGGATTTCTCTGCTAAGACCTTTCTTTCTCTATTAGGACCTTGCCACTGAAGAAGTCAGTCTCCTTTCAAGAGCTGACTTCTCAGTGCCAATAAACTTCCTTTTGCCAGTCTAATATTTCGGGTTTGCGAATTCTTTCACATTGGACTGCACTGCACTGACCAAAGAGGGGTTCCCATAACTCTCTGACTGCCATTAACCACATTATTAGCATACAAGGTTTGAAAAATGTCAGGTGATGTGAGTCTTTTGTTTATTCAATACTCAAGTGAAGCCAATTTTTTCTTGTTGTAGATTCATGTTTCCCACTTGGAAGAAGGCTTCTTTAGGCTAATAGGGAAGTATTTTCTTCATGGCTAATTTAATATCTGGCCTCTGTTGAGATGATCACAAAAAATATAATTAAAAATATGGATTGACAATGGAGAAAGCACATGTTTCATTCGACTGATGCTTCAAGAATGCAACTAGCTTCCTACCTGAACTTCAAAGGAAAGATGGAAAATGAACTAGGCTGAAATTTAGGAGACCCAGTAATTTGATTTTGAGCTAGTAATTGACCCCCTCAGGTTCAATCCTCACCAGCAGTTAAAGGAGAGGAGTGGCCTAGTTGTGCTTTAATGTCTCTCCTAGCTCCAGAGTTCTGAGGACTTTCTCCCAATTCTTCCAAACCTCTCATCTTTAAAAGAAAGGAATTAATTCTGAGCAGATTTACAAATATGACTGTAATTCTTGTCTGGCTAACTCTTAAATCTTTTCTCTTTTAAAAAGTTCAAGGTCATTTTCTTACCATACATGATTTTGAGTGAGAATTATGTGAGGAATATCAACCCAGGGTCAACCTTAACTCATGCAAGAGGTTCAGGAATATTTTGTTTGTTTTACCTCACTGAGGAAATGTACCAAATGCCTGGCTGAGCTTTCCACCGTTTCTCTACTCCCTCCCTCTTGCTTGCTTGCCAAGGTACAAATCTTTGGTTGTGACCTGAAGTGCACTCACAAGTCTAATTGGGAGTGCCCTGAGCTTCCTATATGAACTGTGAGAGTTAAAAGTTTTTGCAACTACAGAAAAACAAATCTCCAGTAAGAGGATAATTGGAATAATTTAATACTTTTTGTAGATTGGTGTCAGTGAGTCATTTAGCTTCCCTGAATTGTACTTTCTTCATCTACAAAAGGATTTAGCTGTCCTAGAACTCTTCTAAAATTCCTTGCATCTCTAAATCCATGATTCTTTCAGTTGAAATTCTAAGTCTCCAACTAAACCATGTTTCATTAGCCAAATAGCCAATTAATAGAAGAACTCCATAACTCAATCATTTTAAATTCAAGAATATAAATTTAATAATCAAAATAATTGCAGAAAGTGAAAGACAGAAAACAGAAACGATCAGATGTTAATGAGTCAGCAAAGTACTAAAGTGTATCTGTGCTAGTTATTCCTTTATGAAGTATAAAAAGGTTTCTCTGAATTAGAAGAGGAGTTTGGTATTAGTTTCCTTATATTCTCTGTAGGTGTGCTTCTTTATCAGAGAGAGAAAGTTTCCCCCAATTTTTCCCACAATGTTTACCTTTGAGAGAGTATATTCCAAGGTTACTGGGGAAGTGTTATATAGTTATTGTTTTTATTATGCCATCTTAATAAATATCTTTGTTCTAAGGTAATTGTCTACTTGTTTAATATCAAAAATAAACTCATTAATGGGAACTAGTGAGCTATGGTTTTAGGATTGTGAATTCACCGGGTACCCTAAAGGCTGTAAGAATAGTTACTTCTCTGGATTGCAACTTGAAATCCTTACAATGCTGAGTTGGAGAGGTAACCTATAAGAGAGATGTGCTATGTAACATGTATATATTAAAATTAGGATCTTAGTTCTTTAAGGGTAAGGACTACTTTTGTCTTTGAGTCTCCCTTGCAAAATGATTAATTCATGAACTGATAAGCACTCGAGTTAAGGGTACTCTCTCTATCAAAAAGATAAGTCTTAAATTAGGTATCAGTGTAGATATTTCTGCTGTGTCATCTTCAAGGCCAGAATAAAGGTAGACTATCCTTTCTTAAATTGTATAGGTCACTCTGGAAAAGTATGACATTTATAGAAGAATATAGAACAAAATAGGTTCTAACATGTTTCTTTGTGTTGGAAGAATTGGTAATGAAATTATTTAGGAAACATTGAAGGATGGGTAAGATATCTGGAGATGAACTTTCCAGAAAAGGCAATGACTAGACATATTAAACTTTTTTTCCCTAGAAAATCTTTTCAGTAACAAATGTGACCTTTTAAGTAGTCCATACTACCATGATAGAATCTCTGAGATAGTCCTCAGAGTGGTTAAAATGTCTAAAGACTGAGTTTTTGGCTTGGGTTGGTCTAATCATACTCTGTGAAGTAAACATTTAAAGGAGCTCCCTCCACCAATTTGTAGGCTTAATTCTTCATCATACTGTGTCAATTTATCAAGGATCTATATGATTTTGTTAGTGTAGGAACTTTTCCACTGGTATAGATCACAGCTTTAAGAAAATTTCTGGGATTCTGAATAGGTAATAAATATAAGAGTTTAATCATGTCAAATTAAATTTATTTAAAATATAGCAAATATTCTTGAAAGTACAGTTATGCTAATTTTCCAAGCCATATAGCATAAAATTTTCCTTAAGATGTTTGGTATTTTTGTGGAAAGATAGCTCATTTGATGTTGAAGGAAAAGGAAGAGGAGGAGGAGAAGAAGAAAATTGAGAATCCTATACCACAAAACTAAATAATTATTAGAGGTGGGATTCAAACCTAAGACTTCTTAATTTCAAGTCCAGCATTCTGTTCATTGTCATGTTAGCTTTAATAGAGATATATTACATACATTATAAATCTTAATAGCTTAAAAATGCATTAAGATTTTTATTATTATGGTATCTCTATAATATTGTAGAAAGTTCTTTGGCTCTGCTATTTACTCCACGTAATATTATTCCCATCTTATTGATGAGAAAACTAACCAAGGTCAAAAGGCTAAATGACTTGCCACACAGTTATACAGCTAATGTAGAAGAGTTGGAACTCCAGTATAGTTCATCTGACTCCAAATCTAAAATTATTTTCACTCTCAATCTGTAAAATAGGAACCAAAGGGAATGCCTCTTCACTACTTTTGAAATTTGTGAATTTCAATTCAACAAATGAAAATTTGAAATTTTCATCAGGCATTGAGTTTGTTGGGGGATAGTGAAGTTGTTGAAATAGGGTGATTACAGTCCTTTGGATGGACAGGAGACATTGTATTGTCTCTTCTCAAAAATGGGGTAAATTTCAATTTCTCTTGGCTTATATCCAAATATTCCCTGGAGAATGGGTTTGATCTGGGAGCCAGGTGATACAGTGGATAGAGAATATTAGGCTGGAACTCAGAAAGATGAGTGTTCCTCAATTCAAATCTGACATCAGATATTTTTATTAACTTTGTGACCCTGGGCAAGTCACTCAAATCTGTTTGCCTCAGTTTCCTCATCCAGAATGAGCTGGAGAAGTAAATGGCAAACACTCCACAATCTCTGCCAAGAATATCCCAAAGAAGAGTCATGATGAGTCAGATACAACTTGAAATAACTGAACAACAAATAAATTTGCTCAAGATTCTTTCTAGCCTAAAAATTTCTAGATTAAATTGGGTCTTTTAAATTCACACAGGGAAATGTTGCATTTTTTGCAAAAGCCAATTTAAAAAATAATAGTTACTTTTTAGTGGCATCTAGAAAGGTTGTTGGTTATTCAAGGCCTCACCACAAGGCTAAAAAAAACTCCAGGAACTTTCATAACTCATTTGCATTTACTAAAAAAAAAAAAAAAAATTAAATGTTGACTTTACTTCTTATAACTTCAGCCCACCATGCTGTTTGGATCTTGCACAAGGTTTATGAGTGGTGACTATGGTTTACAAGTGTGTGGTTTGTTACTGTTGTTGTTGCTGTTTGTTTTGTTTTTCCACCAATGAATCCTTGAGAGAACATACAATGGGCAACCAGTCTAAAAGCATAGACTGTGGAGCAAGATTGCAAATAATTCCAATCTCCTAGGAATTAGTAGTCAAATTGGCAGTGCAATCAGCCATCGATTATCAGATTGTCCAGTATTCTGTCCTAATAGAAGCATCAAGGAATATATTGTGAGTACTTTTCTCCCACAGTTAAAATTTGAAAAATTACTTTTTAAAAATCCTGGGGGGGCAGCTAAATGGCACAGTGGATAGAATCCTGGACTTGGAATCAGGTGCACCTGAGTTCAAAACAGGCCTCAGACATGTAACTCTTCTTATCTGTGTACCTCTAGGTCAAGTCACTTAACCCCAGCTGCTTCACCAAAATAAAAAAAAAAATTATAATAATAAATTCCTCTTTGATTATGTCACTACCTTGTTCAAAAATATTCATTGGATTCCTATTATCTATGAGATAAAACTTATATTTCTACCTTATTTCATATAATCCATATTCTAACCAAACTGGGGTACTAGTTCCCCACCCCCACCCCCATTTCATTTTACTTTCTTCAGTAGCTATAATACATGCTTTACCTTTCCAGGCTTAAACATTACACACCAGCCCACTCCCATGCACTCTTCCATGCAGTGACATTGGCTTCCCTCATCTTTCCATTCCTAACATTTTTCCTGGCATTCCTCCATTCCTGGAATGCTCTTTCTCTCCCTCCTCATCTCTACTTCTAGACTTCAAATCCTAGCTTCCTTCAAATCCCAGCTAAAATCCCACTTTCTACAGAAAGCTTTCTCCTACCTCTTCTTAATTCTACTGCCTTCTATTGATTATTTCTTATTTATTCTGTGTATGACTTGTTTGTACAGAGTTTCTACATTTAGACTGAGTTCTGAGAGGACAGGGATTCTCTTAATGCCTTTCTTTGTATTTCCAGCATTTAGTATAGTAGGTGTTAAATAAATAATTACCAATTGACTCATTTGTGCATTTTAGGTATATATCTTTTCCTCATTTTACCCTTTTGAAAGCATTTTCTTTCTTTAACAGTCTTCACAGTCACTACTCTCTATATTAAGACTTGCATGGTTCGTGAAGGAATAGTGGAATTTGGGGTCAAGAACCAGGATTTTACCTAGGTCCAAGTTCAGCCTCTGATATTTAGTATTTTCAGGAATCTCATAAGTCATTTAACCTCTGAGTTTCTTCATCTCAGTTTCTTCATCTTTATTTAACCGGAGCAGGAATGGGGAGAAAAGATTTGGTTTTGTATCTTCCAGACCTTTCAACTGATTTAGTAATAGTATATAAACACAGAAATGATGTGTTAACATATTAACAAAGTATTAGCCCCCTCTTATCTCCTTATGAAGTGTTCAACTCTATCTCTTATTGAATTGGAAAGGACATTGGCCACTTAAAAAAAATATGGAAGCCTGCCAACAGTCAAGGAAATTGAAGTCACTTCAGGCCAAGAGTACTTTGTGGTAAATGCCCCAAGAAGAAAGGTGTAGTGAATTTTTCTTTCCTCACTCTCCTTCCACCATTAATCATAGTGTCTTCTAGTGAAGCTATTTATAATTGGAGAATTTGAGAGAATTTAAGGCATAATTAAAGGAACAGAGACATCCATTCGCCTGAGAAATAAAATGTCTGACTTTCTACTGCTGGCAGGTCTAAACCTATTTAAAACCGTCTCATGGCATGGCCAATTAAAGGCAATGTTTTTGCCCTTTTGGAATTCAATAAGAGAAAGGTAGTCATAAAGGGATAGTAGGAAAGTAATACCATTAACACTTTAACATTTTATCAGCTGTGATTAAGTTTGACTGGGTATAATCATTCCTATTTTATTTCTCACACAAAGTTGTTATAAACTCAAAAATCATGCATATAATTGTATTTCTTTGTATTTCATTTATATATACATTGTATTTCATATTCATGCATGTATATTTCATATATATGTATATATATATATACATTGTATTCATATACAATACATTGTATTTCAAAATTCAATTGTTCAAATTCAATGTATTGTCCCTTTAAGGTTCTCAAAAGTCCTAAGAAAAAGTTATTGAAGCAATTAGTCTCTAATTGAGAGTTCTGAGACAAAGAATTGCTAAGTGTAGAACAACAAACTGAAGTAAATTGGGGTGATATGGGACATATGACATCTGATTATTTACAGAAGATTAGAATTTGATTATTAATCATAAGTTAAGAGTATTTGTAGAGAAGATCTGGAAACTTAGAGACTGAATGTAAAAAGATAGGAATTGGAGGAAGACAATCATAGAAGTTTTAAATTTTTTTAATTTAACATTTTCCTCAGTTATATTCAAAACAATTTTGTTTTACATTTGTTTTTAAGATTTTTGAGTTCTAGATTCTCTCTCTTATCCCCACCCACAATTAAGAAACCACATAGAAGTTATACAAAACATTTTCATAAAAAGTCAAGTTGTGAAAGTAAATATAGATGGATCTCCTATCCTAAGAAAATAAAAACTCTCAAGAAAAATTAAGTTAAAAATAAAGAGAGAAATAGAGAAATAGAAAGCGCTTCGATCTGTATTCAGACAAAATCGGCTCTTCTTTGGGTATGAATAAGATTTTTCATTTTAAGTTCTTCAGAGTAGTTGTGGATGATTGAACTACTGATTATAACATTCAATTGCAACTGGTCACCCCAGAACATTGTTATTTCTTTGTATATAGTTTATTTCACTTTATTCATGGGAGACTTTTTAGTTATTTTTTTTTCTGAGAGTGTCCTGCTCATCATTTCCCAGAGATCAATAATATTCTATGATAAACTTCAAACTTTTTTTTTTACAATTACTATTGTTAATTGTATTTTCCTTAATATATGCTCTTTCCTTTTTCCCTGTCCCTCTTCAAAAGTGTTTCACTACTGACTACTCCCTCCCCCACTATGCCCTTTTATCTTCTTTCCATCTTTCTCATATCCCATCCCCCTTCTATTTTCCTGCAGAATAAGATCAATTTCTATACCCCTATTGAGTATATATGTTCTTTCCCTATTTGAGCCAATTCTGACGAGAGTAAGATTCACTCATTCACCTTCTCTTCCCCCTCTTCTCCTCCATTGTAAAAGCTTTTTTCTTGCCCCTTTTTTTATAGCAGATAATTTGCACTAGAGAATCATAAAAGTTACTCCAAAGATCAATTAGTTTGGGTGAAATGTTGTGTTTTGTGGGAACCTGGTGAAGTACAGCATGACTCAACTCAGCTTAGCAGTAGAAACCACACAGAAGCTACATAACTTTCATAGATAGTTCCCCCCCCCTTCCTCCCCCCCAGGCAACTGGGGAAGTGTGAAGTGTTTGAGGTCATATTTGAACTCAGGTCCTCCTGATTTCAGGGCTGGTGCTCTATCCACTGCATCACCTAGCTGTCCCCATATATAGTTCTTGAGACAAAAAGAACATCTAAATTTGTAGTTTTAGAATTATAAATTACATTAATCCATTTGTTTTCCTCATTCATGTGCGTCCCTGGCAGGTTATGTGTTCCTGATCTTGCCTATAAATATTGTACGTTGGTTGGAGTGGGTGACTTAAGAGTATGTGTGAATTGTGATGTATTTATTAATTATACAACAGATGGCACCATAGTGCACAGAAATTCATCCTCCTGAGATTCATCAGATTCATTCTCCTGAGTTCAAATGTGACTTTAGATACTTACCAGCTGTGTGACTTAGAGCAAGTCACGTGACCTTCGTTGCCTCAGTTCCACATCTATAAAATTAGGTGGAAAAGGAAATGGCAAATTACTCCAGTATTTTTGCCAAGAAAACTCTAAATGGAGTCAAAGATTTGGACATGACTAAAATGACTTAACAATAATAACATTTAACATCAATTCATGTGATATTCTTTTATTTTTTTGTTAAGTAAATGATTATATAAGATTTTAAAGTGTCACCATTGTGAATGTCTGCTTGTTATAAATAGAAACACACTATGAAGAGGAATCAAGCAGAGTTCGAGCTATGAGTAGAGGAAATGTGTTTCTCTTTAACAGGGATACCCCCTAAGCGCAAAGGATCTGAGAATAATTATAGATTAAGATATTCTCTGGGAATTGACTTTCTAATATTAGAGGTTAGAGTAATGGAGGCTTCTTTGATTAGGTGTCAATATGTCCAGATGACAGATATAAAGTACTATGAATAGAGATAGACCTTTGATACCTGTTACATAAGGATTATAACTGGAATATATGTAAAATGTTTTATAAAAATGAAGCTCTATATAAATGTTGTATATTATTATTTTCCCCTTTGTAAATGATCTTCCTACCTTATTTTTTTTTTGGGGGGGGGGGGTGTGTGTGTCTGGATTACTCCTTCTCGCCTATCAAGTTCTGCCATGTTCATGATTTCTTTTCCTCATCTCCACTGAACTTCTTGAGGGCAGAGTGACATATTTGATATTTGTATTTCTAGCATCTAACATGGTACCATATAATATAGGCCCATTATAAATGGTAAATAAACATACTCCTTAATTTCTTTTAATAAGATTAATTATCTAAAGTCTAGATAAGATATGACAAATAATAGGTGACAACTTTCTTCATTATACTAATTCATTAAATTGGTTGAAAATACAAAATAGTCATAAATTCTCTAAAGCATCTTTCTATTTCAGGAGCCACAAGAAAAGAATCAGAGGTTACTGAAAATTACAAAGTTCTTGACTGATCAACAAATCTAAATACTGTTGGTAGTTAATGTAGGATTTCCCCCCCAAGACCCAAAGAGGCAATGTAGGTAAATGCAGAGAATGCTGGCCTCAGAATCATAAAGAACTAGATTTGAATTCCTGCTCAGATATTTACTATCTATGTGACCCTGAGTAAGGAACTTAAATTTAGCTTTATTTCATGATCTGTACAATTGAAGAAGTTGGATTCCATGAGCTCTAAAGTCCCTTCTAGCTCTAAATCTATGATCCTTTGATCAATGACTTCAACAAATTAATATATTTCCATAAGAACTGGATGATATCCAAAATGACATAATTGCTCTAAATGAAACTAGAACACCTAGAAAATTGACCTAGATAATTTCAATGTGTACTTTTCTTCTCAATATTCCACTGTTGAACAAATTGGAGGGAAAAAATACCAAATTTAAATATATGTCACTGATCATAATATTATCCAAGTATTAATACTGTCCAGAATTATAACCCAAATCAAGAAAGGCAGCAAGAATTTATTAAAAATGTTTTACTATATTCCAGGCATTGTGATAAGCATTGGAGATACAAAAAAATGGCAAAAATAGTCCCAGTCTTTAGGGAACTCATCATCTAAAGATACAAATGTAAAAAAAAAAAAAATGTTGCTTCTACTATGAATATGTCAATAAGGACTTTTATAGAAAAGAAAAATATAGAAGAAAAAAGTTAATATATAGGTCATCTGGGGAGATGATAGTAAAGTAATGAGACTAATCTTTGAAGAAAAAATACTAGAACTTAAGCACCCTGAGTTTTGTCTTTCAAAGAGACTCTGTATTTGTTTCAATGATGCTACTATTCTTTGTACAAAACCTTTTTAGAATTATTCTTTGATATTTGTCTAAATTATATACTTTTTCTTTCTCAATACCTTTTTACATTATTATAAATGTCCTTTCTGTTTCTGTCAAAGTCACTAAGTATTTATTAAGCACTAACTTTGTGCCAGGCTTTATGCTAAGCACTGAGGATGCAAAGATAGGCAAAAAAGATGGCTGTAAGGAGCTTACAGTTTAATGAGGGAGACATCTCATTCCAGGCATGGAAAATAGGCAGAGGAAGTGACCAAGGCCTAGAATGTAATGTCTTGTTTGCAGAAGAAGGAGTATTTAATGGTAATGCTGTAAGGAATAAGAAGACTGGAAAAATAGGGGGAAATTAGGTTCTGAAAGCCTTTGAATTTCAAAGAATTTGTATTTAATCTGGCAATTTTGAACTTAAATTTTTTTCTGATAACAATTTCAATATTATAATATATTTCAATCCTATGTATTTTATCTTAAATTTATAAAAACATTGAATAGGGATCCATAGATTTCACCAGACTGCCAAAGAGGTCTATGACACAATAGAAGTTAAGAACTTTTGCACCAGAGGAAGCTCTTTAGAATGCCAGGGAGATTATTCCTTTGCTTTCTATTACTATTCAACATCTAGAAAAATGACAAAAATTATGGCATATTTGGAATGCTTAACAATTTCACAGATAAGTTGAATCTGAGAAGTAGATTTAAATATACTGGATGACAGAGACATACATTTAAAGAAAATTGTTAAAAGGATGTAATACTAGGGTGAATCTAAGAATGTGAAATATAATAGGGATAAAAATGTAAAGTTCATTAATATGTAGCAAAAGTATAATATGGCAGACAACACAATTGTGATTTTTAGGTTGGAGTAATAGAAGTATAATGTCCAGGATATAGAAAAGGTAGTTCTGCTCCAGCCAGACAACATCTCTGGAGTATTATGTTCTGTTCCATGGACTACATTTTAGAAAAACTCTTGATAGGCTAGAGCAGACCCAAATAATGGTGACCACACAAGACCATGTCATATCTGGAGGTATTGAAAGAAGTGTGGATGTTTGTTCTGATAAAGAGAAGACTTATTGGAGTACAGAATTACACATCATTTTTCAAGTATTCTCAAACATAAGAGATAATAATACTGTTTTACTTGCCTCAAAACACAGAAGGAAAAAAAAAATAGATGGACATTTCAGGGAAGCAGATTTTGATTATAAGATATATAATAGTGGCTGGATATAGTGGAAAGGGCACTAGGATTTGAAATTAGAGAATCTAGGTTTGCTGCCAAGTACTCCTGTTAGGACTATGGACAAGCCATGCAAACTTTCTGGCCTGTAAACTGAAATAGTTCTACCTTTAAGATCTTTTCCTGCTCTGAAGTTGGGATCTGATACAAGGTAGCGCATTTAACAGTCTTCATCAGATTTAATACCATAGTACCAATACTGCTCTACTATGTCCCCTTCTGAATTTCTTTCTAGTCTTCTCAGTACATATTTATGTTTCATTGATGCTCTTTTTTATTTGTTTGTTTGTCCCTTTTGTCCCCCAACCACTCAACCAAAAAATAAAATCCCACCTTTATAACACAACAAATTCAGATATTGACCATGTCTGAAAATGCCTGCTTCTTTCCATATCCCCAGTCTATTTTCTCTCTGACAAGACATATAAAGTGTGCTTCATTACTAATTTAATCATAATTAGTTATTATGTCAGTGAAAGTCTTTATGTCTTTCAAAGTTGTTTTCTTTTACATCATCATAGTCTTTGTATAAATTGTTCTCCTGGTTCTGCTCATTTCACTCTGTATCAGTTCTTCCCAGGTTTCTCTAAAATATTCATTTTATAAATTCTTATGAGGTAATAATATACTATTATAATTTTTCAACCACTTCCCAATTGATGAATTGTCTTTTGTTTCTAGTTCATACCATAAAACAAAAAATACTGTCATAAATATTTTTGTACATATAGTCCTCCTACCTTTGTCTTTGATTTGTTAGGGCATATGCCTGGTAGTGTTATCATGGATCCAAAGGTTTGCACAGGATAGGAAAATTTTGAGTATAGTTCCAAATTGCTTTCCAGAATGGTTGGACGAGATTTCAGCTCTACCAGCTGCTCATTAATATATATGGTACTTCTTAAGTTATTTCAGAAGTACACCAATAGAACTACAAAACATTTTTTATAGAAACAAAAACAGATCTAAATGGAGACAATAATACTTCGCTTATGCAAGGCCATGCCAATTATATTATCAAAGGATTACTCTTTAACCATCAAAATTATTTGATACTGTCTAGAAAATTTTTAAAAGCCAGTTGGTAGAACAGATTAGTACCCAAAAGACAAAATACAACAACAAAATGTTATAATGCTCATTAAATGCCAATTTTGCTTCTGAGAAAACTGAAAAACAATTTGACAAAACATAGTTTCAAACCAAGATCTCCTACCACATACTACAAGAAGATCCAAGTGAACACATGATCACATTGTAAATAGCAAATTAAAGAGCAAGGAGTAATATACTTTTTTTTTTTTTCTGCCACTGTGGTTAGGGGAAAGTTCATGATTAAGTGATAGAAAAAAAATCAAAGAAGATAAAAGGGACATCTTTAATTACATAAAATGTAAACATTTTTTGCACAAAAAGTTAATAAGGAAAAGTTAGAAAGAAAGCAATTAAGTGTGGGGGAGAAATCTTTGCATCAAGTTTCTCTGGTAAAGGTTTGACAAAGAGAATAGTGAAACAATTCAATTATTTAAGAATGACACTTGTCACCCAACAGATAGATGGCCAAAAGATATAAAGAGATATTCTCGAAAAGAAGAAATCTAAACAGTCAATAGTAGTATGAAAAAATGTATGAAAAAATGCTTCATATAACAAATAATTGGAGAAATACAAATTAAAATAATTCTGAGATTCTGTCTATAAATTTGCTAAAGATGATAAAAAAAAAAGGAAAATGACCATTTTTGAGGTACTTGAAGACAGTTGTTGGTATAGTTGTGAATTGGTCCAATTATTCTGGAATTATGCCCTCAAAGTCACTAAACTATAACTTTGAATCACTGAAACCACTATTAGCCATATACCCTTTAAAAAGACAAAAGGAAGATCCATATGTGCAAAAATATTTAAAGCGATTCTTTTTGTGGTTAAAAAAAGGAAACAATAGATTCTTCATCAATGAAGAAAGAGCTGAACAAATTATGTTATACTAATATAATAGAATTTGATAAATAACCAAAAAGATGGTTTTAAAGAAACTTTGGAACACTTATATGAGCTGATGCAGAGTGAAATGAGCAAGATCAAGAGAATAATTTATATAATAAAAAATAACATTGTAAAAAGAAAAACAACTTTGAAAAGCATAAGAACTCTGGTCAATTCACTGAGTGAATAGTAGTGAAGTATACTACCTACATTGTGACAGGATGATGAACCTAATATGCAAAATGAGTTAAGTATTTTTTGACATATCAGATTATGGGTTGTTTTTGTTTGTTTATTTATTTTTGTTTGAGGGATAAATAGCAGATGACTTTGCACAGCCCTCCCTCACTTAAATCCCATTCACTTGCATGTTATGGTATTACCTCCCTGTTATGAACAAGTACTAACAACAACAAAGACTAAGCTTGTGATTAAAATTGTGACTTTTTTCTCCCCCCTCACCCTGGAGGCAGGGATTGGATTTGTGGGGGAAAGGTCTTAGTGATAATATTATCAAAAGAAAAAGTTGGAGAGTCATAGAAGCATTTCTTTTTCATGCAAAGGAGAAAATAGAAGGAAGTTCAGAGAAAAAAAAAGTGTTCATTTTTTATATACTTTTTAGAAAAGCAAGCTACATGTAGAATTGTTAACATTTATCAAAGTCAAAATAAAATAGAAAATCTTAAAAAGAGTCTCTGAAAGATTAAGAATGAGAATATAAAGAAAAAATTTGACATGGTAAAGAACTTTGGCATATCACCAATAATTAATTAATTGCCTTGAAGGCCACTTAGGGCATCACTATTCCCACAGATTCACTATTGCTGATCAAATTCATTGCTATAAATTCCTTTGACATCAGGTCAGCAAGCATTGGCTCTATGTTTGCTATCTTCCTATCCCGTTACTGGTACCAGAAAAGTATAAAGAATGCAGAGTATATCTTGCCTTTATCATCAATCCGGGCAATTAGTTGATTGCTATCTCTATTTGGGCCTCCTCAAGCTAATTCTTAAGGTTTCTCCATTTTGTTATGGCCTGCATCCTGATGAGTTTTGCCTACTATGACACATGCTATTATCAATAAATCTTATGATTGTATGAAACCAAATTTGAAAAAAAAAACTTTCTTTATTTCAATATTTGACTGGATTCATAACCTCATTAATTCAATTTAACAAGTATTTATTAAAGACTTAAAATGTTCAGGAATTGGGGACAAAAATGAAGATAGTCCCTATACACAAGGAGCTTATTATCATCCTGGAATTACCAATGTGTTTACTTCATTGATACAAATCTCATACTATGCACACTTTTCCAGCCATGTAATTCTTGCATTTTAAAATTCTCAACTGGTATTTCCTTTTTTTTATAACAGCTTTTTATTTTTCAAAATATATGCAAAGATATTTTTCAGCATTCATTCTTGTAAAACTTGTGTTCCAAGTTTTTTCTTCCTCCCTTCCCCCTTCCTCCCTCTATTAGATAGTAAGTAATACAATATAGATTAAAAAATGTACAATTTCTCTATACATATTTCCACATTTATCATGCTGCACAAGAAAAATCAGATCAAACAGGAAAAAAAATGAGAAAGAAAAAAACAAGCAAGCAAATAACAACAACAAAGGTGAAAATACTATGTTGTGATCCACTCAGTCCCTACAGTCCTCTCTCTGGATGCAGACGACTGTTTCCATCACAAGTTCCTTGGAACTGTCCTGAATCACCTCATTGTTAAAAAAACCAAGTCCATCACAGTTGATCATCACATTTTGTTGTTTCTATATACAATGTACTCTTAGTTCTGCTCTCTTCACTTAGCATTAGTTCATGTAAGTCTCTCGAGACCTCTCTGATCATCTTCCTGATCATTTCTTAGAGAACAATAATATCCCATAATGTTCATCTATTATAACTTATCCACCTATTCCACAACTGATGGGAGCATTCACTCAGTTTCTAGTTCCTTGCCATCATGGAAAGGGCTGCCAAAAGCATTTTGGTACATGTGGGTCGCTTTCCCTCCTTTATGATCTCTTTGGGATACAGACCTAGTAGAGACACTGCTGGGGCAAAGGGTATGCACAGTTTGATAGCCCTTTGGGCATATCAACTCTTATTTTCTACCTTCTGCCACCATGCTCACATCTGACTTTAAGTCATCAAGTATCAAAGTGTGTATTCACTTTGTAGAATGATAGATAGCTAGAAAGGTAAAGTGATAGAGATACATAGATAGATGTAAAATGCTCATACACACACATACACACACTGAAAAAGAGGGGGGAGTGGCAGAGGGAGAGAGAAAGAAGAAAGAGAGATATGGATAAAGCTTACTATGTAATAGGCACTATGCTACAAGCATCTGAGATATAAGAAAGCACGATAACCTTTGCCCTCAAGAAACTTACATTCTAATGGGAAAAGACAATACATAAAGGAAAAAGAAGGAAAAAATGAGAGCTACATGGTTTGGATATGTCTGAGAAAAGGGTTGGGAGATCTGGTTCTAAAGAGTAAGGTAAAATTTTACCCATCAAAGTACAGTGTGATTCCAGGGGAGGTGATACAGATGATTAGAGAAGAGGGACAGCCAAGAAGAGTCAAATTTTTGTTGTTTGTAGAATTCCTCTACTTTTTCATTTTCTTCAGTAGACTTTGGCATATGCTTTCGTTTTCATTTTAGACTTTTTGCCTATCTTTTTTTTTTGTCATCATTAGAAATGTAAGATGAAATTAGCCAGTATCCAATAAAATTATATTTCTGGTTGCCCTTTGATATAATATGAATCCAACACCACCAACTCTTTTATTTACCTCAAGGAGAATAGGTGGACTTAATTGTAGTTTCTTTATATCTTCTGATTTAATTTGTAACAAAAAATGAATACATGAAATGTGATTTTTATTGCTCCAAGAATTTCTATTGCATAATAATGGCACATTTAGGGTATCAACAGTGAAATTAATATTTGTTGGTAATCTAAAAACAGTGACCCTTTAGTACCTTTTGCCCCTTTTGGACATTCTGCCATTATCCATAAAAAGTGGAAGGGGGCTGTAAGTCTCAGGGCCATTTTGTATTTCTTATGGCTATTATGGACAAAGAATTTATTACCTATGGTACAACTTAGTGGAAGATTTCGCTTTGATGATAAGTGAAACCTTCAAAGTAAATAATAGTCCTGCCCCTTCCACTGAATCATTGTTTAAGTTTATATAAATCTCCTTAATGATTATAAAACTCTTTACTTATTTTGAAAATTTGTGGCTTGATCTCTACTTTGAGTCCACAGGGTCTAAGATGCAAGATTTATCTGATATCATCAGGGGATTTGGAGAAGGGTTTATCTCTAGAACACAGACAAGGAACTATGGGTCTAATTCAGCCTTCCTTGTTTTTTCAGTTCCGAATCTCAATTACCCTTATACTCTTATAATTAGGATCAACAAATATGAGGTGAAAGAGGTAAACGGTCCAGAGCTTTTCAGGGATGGCCTTGCTACATTCTGAGCTAAGGCTCAGAAGTGGTTTCCTTTTTTCTTTTTACCCTGAGGCAATTGGGGTCAAGTGACTTGTCCAGGGTCACACAGCTAGGCAGTATTAAGTGTCTGAGGACAAATTTGAACTCAGGTCCTCCTCATTTCAGGGCTGTTTTATCCACTGTGCCACCTAGCTGCCCCAATGATGCTTCTTTTAAAGATATATAAGGCCATTTCCTTTTCCAGCTTATTTTACAGATAAGGAAATTAAGGCAAACAGGGTTAGGTGACTTCTTCAGGATCACACAACTATTAAACATCTGAGGTCCAATTTGAACTCAGGAAGATGAGTATTCCTGTCTCTAGGCCCAATGTAACACCTAATTGGCTTATATTTGGACTGGAGATTGACAGTGACCACAGGAGACTTTTCATCCCCAGCACTGGAGGAAGGGAGGACAGAAATCTGTTTGTTTGGTTGGGAGAAGCTTTACCTTTATTGCCCTCTGTAACAGATTTGGGCTTAACACATAGCATCAGAAAATATGTATAGAGTCAAGGTATGAGGAAGGAGGAAGTATAGGGCATGACTTATTTATATAAAATTTTAGAGCTGATTGGCCCAAAGTTCCTCTTTATCTCTGCAGAGGACTTTCATTATGCAAAGGAAAACTTCCACAGTGGAGCCAGCTCTGAAAGTTGTTATCCAATTAGTAGCAGCCTTGAAGCATCAGAATGAGATTGAACATGGTTCTCTTTCTCTCTCCATCCAAGAGAACAGATTTATGAAAAATAACAGTTTTATAGATGTATTTTGTTTGTGATAGGGATGATGAGACTGAGTATGTATGTGTCTCCTTGAATGAATGAATAAAGCATTTCTTAAGCACTTAATATATGCAAGGTTGCATATTAAGCACTAAGGATACCAACAGAAGTAAGACAGTTTGCCCTGCAGGATCTTACACAACATACAGATAAGGCCTATCTTGTGGGCCACATGCTAGCTTCAGCACCTTGTTGAAGAATATTCAGAGTCAGTGGCATCTTGTTAGGCCCACTGGGTCCCAGGAATGGAGGGATGTATCACCCATGCTATGCACTATGTGGGACCAAGACAGATAGGTTTTGGTCTCTTTCAAGGGTTACAGACAATACCCGGTTATTCCCTGAGCTTCTCTCTCTTACCCAGCCATATTTTACTGCATATACAAGTGTTTGTCCACATGAGCCTGAGACTCAGACTTTAGTCCCTTTGCCTTCCTCTTCATAGCCTATGCAAGTACAGCAATTCTTTGAAACTGATATATTTCTAGGCCTGTTGATAACCTTGTGAGTCTGAGAAGTCCTTCTTCAGACTATTTCCACAAGGAGTTCTTGAAGAGAAGATAACCATGTCCAGGAAAATATTGCAGACAAAGAGGCAGCTGGGGGACTTGAGGCATAGAGTCAAGTTCAACTAGGAAAACAGGAGTTTAACCTCTGTTGTCATAGTGTGTACACTTGTCCTTTCTGGGGCAGGAAGGAGAAAAGAAGAGAAATATCTGTGCCCCTTTTGCTGGAAAATTCTGTGAAGAGCTAGTATCAGCTCTGTCTCTTAACAGAAGATAGAAGTTATATCTCTCTTACTCCTTACAACCTCCTTGATAGTCCTTTACATTGATAAAATCCTAGTCCTGGGTCCTTTGCTCCAAAATTGGTGAGCATTTGGTGATGAAATAAATTATAATATTTATCTCAAATTTAAATCAACCCAATTATCTTCCTTTTCTGACTGTAAATAAAGTAATGGAGGCCAAAACTCTTGGAAAGATTTTTTTTTTTAAGAAATTGTTTCTGAATATTTGCTCATATTTTTACTTTTACACTTCATGTTCTTATTCCTTTGTTGAATGTGTGGTGTATGTAGGATTGGAATTGAGAAATAAAATGAAGGGAGTTCAGAATATAAAAAAGCCTTGGAATAGAGCCCCACTTTTAAAAGAGAATACAAGGATTAAATAAGTGTTCTTTTGGAAGAAAAAAAAAAAGTCTTGCAGTCAGTAAATCCTAATGACCTGTTTATGTCAACAGTCAAATGAGGATATATTATCCCAAGGGCTATTGTGGTGCAAAGGATAGAGTGTCAAGAAGGCTCATTTTTCTGAGTTCAAATCTGGCATCAGGACTTACTAACTATGTGAACCTGGGCAAGTCACTTAATTCTGATTCCCTTAGTTTCCTCATCTATAAAATGAGCTGGAGAAGAAAATGGCAAGCCACTCCAGCATCTTTGCTAAGAAAACCCCAAACAGGGTCAAGAAGAGTTGTACACAACTGGAAAAACCACTAAACAACCACACAAAACATAGAGGTAATCCATGTTTTCTACACACAGGAAAAACTCTGCTTGTGTGGATTTTTAAAATGCACTTAATTCAATTCTTCTTTTTGCAGGCTGGAAAAAGGAAAAAAACCTCTTCATTATAACTATATTATTTCTTGGCTCTAAGGTCACTCTGAGAGACTCCATATATACTATACTTAGTGCCTCCAAAAAAAAAAAAAATCTCTTCTTTAGACTCATATGAGTTTGATATTTCTTGCTTATAGGAAAAAAAAAAATGAAGCTTGAAGGGACTTTAGAGATCATCCAGCCTAATTTACTTTAACAAATGAGGAAACCGAAGTCCAGAGAAAGCCCAAAGTAGTAAAAATTTGTGATGGAGGAAAAAAAAAAATGAAGCTTGAAGGGACTTTAGAGATCATCCAGCCTAATTTATTTTAACAAATGCGGAAACCGAAGTCCAGAGAAAGCCCAAAGTCATAAAAATTTGTGATGGAGGAAAAAAAAAGAAAAAAAGAAGGAAGATAGAGAAAAAAGAAGAAAGATTGAAAAAAGAAGGAAGAAAAAAGAGAGAGAGAGAAACAGAACATCACATAGTTTACTGTTCCACAAGTAAAGTTTAGTATTTCCTTTTTTGTGATTAGAAAAGGAAAATGCATTTAGTGCTAGGGAAATTAAAGAAAAGGAAAGAGAACTTAAAGAAACACACACACACACACACACACACACACACACACACACGGGAAAGAGAGAAACTTACAAATTTTAAAGCAGGGAACACTCAAAGAATTTTGGGCTGTCCATGAGAAATGATTGGTCTGCCATCTATTGGACAGTCTTGATCCCAACATTTTTCTAGTGGCCAAAGTCTAAAGGATTATTTTAGGTTCATACAATCCTTGTAAATCAGAGGAGGAACGGTCCTTAAAGACCATCTAGCCTAATCTCCTTATTTTAGAAAGATAAGGAAATTGAGGTCCAAGGAAAAAGCATAATTGCAGAAGTCAGGATTTGAGCCCAGGTTTCTTCAAATTTCATCTAAAGTCTTCACCTTCTGCAAGAATCCTTTCTAAATGTTCCTTAGCCTTAAATTACTTTCTCTCTGAGATTATCTCTACCTTATTCAGTATATGTCTTGTTTGCATGTTGTCTTCCCTAGGAAAAAAGAGCTCCTTTAGATTAGAGGATTAATTGATTGATTTATCTTTGGATTATCCATACTTAGCCCAGTGCCTGGCACACAGTAGTAGATACTTAGTGTTTGCTGATTAACTGATTTTGATTTTATTGTAAAGTGCTATTCTATGACAATATAATAAAGATCTACTTGCTTCAACAGCTAGTACCTAGCTTTGAATTTGTTAAGCAACATGTGAAATGGTTGTTTAAACATTGTTTAAATAGGATTCAATAATATTTTGGGAGAAAATGTAAATCTTGAGGCGATGTTTCTCTCCCAAACCATTTATCTTCAGCAAATCTACTAGGACATCACAGAATTGGATGCTTCTATTCTTCAACCTAGAAAATGAATGAAAAATGTGCCACCAATAAAATTTGGGCTCTTAATGGAAACTGCAATCCATGTGTTTGTTGCCTGCATGCAAATGGGAAAAAAGCATATGTTTGCAAGTCAGAGTAGGAAAAAAAAAAAAAAAAAAGAATGTAAAGAATTTGGTTTGTGGAGCTTAACATTTTTTGTCCTTTTTAAAAATTAGACTATGCATTTTTTTATGAAAAGGAGGTCCATATATTTGTCTTTTACTCTTATTTTGTGCCTCTCAATAATAGATCATCTTCTGAGAATGACTCAGCAAGTAGGAACTTTTTCAAATGACTTCAGTGAGAAAAAAATGTTTTTGGATGTATGTGAGGAAGAATGTTTTATAGATAGTGTGTAGAATATGGGAGTTTAGGAAAAGCAAAAAATTGAGAATAAGTATATTTGGCTCAGGGGTTGAAGAGCAAGGAAATAGTTATTGAATTAGCTCATACCTAACATTTAATATTTTTTATACTAAATAAAAGTGGGTGGGAGATAGTTGAAATAAAGGAGGAAATGGGAGGAGAAAGTACTATATAGCTTTTTCTCTCTACTGCCCCCAGTCAGAGACAAAGTCACTGAATATTATTGTTGCTTCTTTCATTTGGTCAGCCCCGAGAGTAAAAAGTATATTGAATTTTGTTTGGAGATAAAACGTTTGTATTTTGGACATCTTATCTCTTTCAGAATGTAGCTTCTATTGAGCAAAAACTGTCTTGCCTATAGTCACCATGATTAATACCAATTAAGCATATGATTTAGAGATAAGGACATGAAGGTAATAATGATAGCTCTGATCCTTGAGTAAATCTGAAACAAGTTTGTAATAAAGTACAAACACTGTCCTGCCTAGCTTGGATTCAGTTTCTTCTAGCACCAACACTGACCACAGCCACTACCTTGTTTTTGATTGCCCCATTTGTAGAAACATTTACTTGAAGTGGACAGGCCCAAAGAAACCCTATAATAGAGACAGGTAGAAGTATATGAGACTCTCATAATACAAAACACAATGAAAACTTTGGTTATTTATTCTGGAAGAGAGGTGAAATAAGATGATGATGGTGAATGCCTTCCTTTGAACTTTTCTATAGACCAGTACTAAATAAATACCCCAAGCATTAAAATCTTTGTAAGGAAGAGAACAGAAACAGATGCCTCTTTGCTTCTTATCATAACACAACAAAAGGAGTGATAGGATGAATATGTAAAAGCCTGGCACCCTTGTGCCAGCTCCAGGAATTTTCCTTCTCAGAAGTCCTTCCAGTCCTTCGTGCCCATGGGATCTCTCCGAGTCCAATCACAACATGGGCAGTGGTGCGTGTTAAGATCAGTCTGTGAATTTCAATCCTTGGGCTATACTAGGCTTGTTCTTGCTAGATAATGAGGTTGGGAGTGTTCTGTACCACACAGCTGCAAGCCTAAAAGGTTACAGTGGCATGTTTTGGAAACTTGGAGGCACCCCACCCCGTGACTCCATGAGATGGTCATGCAATGATTTTTCCTTTGCATCAGCCTCACCATGGTGCCCCGGGTACTGGGGAATAATTGCAAATTAGAAGTTATAAAGATAGGTGAAAAGGAGAATAACCAAGTTGCTCAGAAGGAAATAATTAATGGTCCTTTTGGCAAGGAAGTTTGTTTTTCCCAGTGAGGGAGGGCTCTCAGCCTACTCAAAGTTCACTGGTCGTGGAGCCAGGAGAGGCAGGGCATTGTGATGGCCCTGGCATTAGCTCGTTAGGGTCAGTTTGACTAAGGTTTGGCATCTCAATCTTTTACTTTGGGATTAGACTTTCATGGTTTTGTAACCTAAGAACAAGTCAGTTATTGTGGAGTCCTGATTGGTAAAAGCCATACTGCTGGGATGAAAGTCATTCCAAGGTGGGGATGAAAGCTATTATCCTATGTGCCTAGCAAATAATTTTCTGTGTATCTGGGAACTTATTCAAACTGAGCAGCACACGGCCTTGTGGGGTCCCTAGATGTAGTCATCAGCTAAGCAAGACATTAGAAGGCCATAATGACCAGAACATAGCCTTTACTGTGTCTACCACATAACTTTAGGTGTCTAGGCACTCACCCAAGGGTGATACCATGTTGTCTGAACCTGCAATCATGGGACTCGGGACCCTTGCTAAACATAATGGAAATCAACAATGACATAAATAATAATGCTTTGCAACTCCTTTATTTGTTTGATTTCTATAATTACCATGGGAATTTGGGGTGTTTTTCTTCTTTCTTTCTTTTCTTTTTTTCTTTTTTTTTTGCAAGGATCCATTGAATTGCCTGGTAGCCACCTCCAGATAGCGCCTATATATAAGTAACCCATTTTATTAAACAACTTATATGACCATAATGGAGCTCCCTACCTTTTTCTTTGGTACAATTAGCTTGTCCCTTGATTGGGGATAGGGAAGAGATTGGGGAATTCTGTACCCCACAGTTATATACCCTAACACTGGTACTTTTGGATTGTAGTTCCTGTCAGACTTTTGCTCCTGAAAGGCTAATGTAAAATAAGCTTTGAAAAATAAGTGTATGTCTTAGAAAAGAAGATTTCTTTCATTTTTAAAAATCCTCTTCTTACCAGCACTATAATTCTAATCAAACTGAGCTTGTTAAAGACTTTATGTTAAAAAGGCCAAGGTGTCCCCATAGCATCCTGGGTCATTATCAGTTGTCTTGATCTATATATTGCCACAAGATCCATAGCTTTGGAGGAGAAAGTGAGACGAGTAACCCTACACAGCTCTCCCTCACTTAAATACAAATTCACTTGCATGTCATGGTCTCAGCAAACAACAATAACAATCACTAGCAATTGGTGCGTGCGTGTGTGTGTGTGTGTGTGTGTGTGTGTGTGTATAAGCAGAGGTTATAGAATATGGTCCACAACCTCTCTAAAGTCATTTGAGTTCCTCAAGAGATGATTATTATATTCTGAATAGCATTCAGTGCATCATCAATGTAATATGTAGAAGAATGAGATAATAGAAATTATATCTAGAAAAGATCTTAAAAGTCTTGTGGTGAGTATGCTTTGATCTCATTTTCTAAGAACAAGTTTTACAAAATCACTCCCTCAGGATTCTGGGGGTAACTGAGAGGTTTGGGTATCTTCTCAGATATAACTGAATTGAACACTGTAGCTGTACTTATCCAGTGTTATATACTGATAGCATTCTAATCCCTTCTCTCCATGTAATATTAATTAGCTTTTATTTAGAAAATATACCAATTAACAAAAGCATGAATATTTCCTCTCCCACTTGGGGCATACTCTCCCCTACTCTGCCGTGCCTCTGGGATGGTGGGCTTCCTCTGAGCACACTTCTGTATAACACTGATCCAATCAAGTTCTGGTCCAGAAGTGGCTCAACTGCCAGAACAGTCCTTATTCCAGCTCTGTTGGAATAGGTTCTAAAGATTACTTCTATTCCTTATTCCTCAGGGGGTCAATGTTTGATAGGCCACAAAATTCAGATGACTCTGTATCTTGTCATTCACTGGATGACATCAGTGAAAGAATCAAACCAAGACAAAGTAGAGAATGAGGCAAAGCATGAATAAGGCCTTTTGGAAGTTGTTTCTAGTTCTGGTTCCACAACTTTGTTGTGGCTGTTATTCAGTCTTTTAAGTCATGTCTAACTTTTCATGACCCCATTTAGGATTTTCTTGGCAGAGATATTGGAATGGTTTGCCATTTTCTTCCCCAGCTCATTTTTATAGATGTGGAAACTGAGGCAGGTAGGGTCACTTGACCTGCCCAGGTTCAAATAGCCAGTAAGTGTCTGAGGCCATATTTGAACCTAGGAAAATAAGTCTTCCAGACTCCCAGGTCTGGCAATCTATGCCACCTAGTGCCCAGTTCTGCAACTGCAGTCAAAGAGGTGATTGCCTATTTTATAGTTAGCAGCCTGAACGAGTAACTGAATGTTATGCACCTTCCAAGATCTCTCCCAGAAACAGCCTCTCTTCCATATGGGGGATTTGCATCAGTTAACCATGCTGCTGCATTTTCAATATGGGTCAGTCCCTGTTAGAGAATGCAATCCCCTCATTTTAGAGATGGGAAACTGCAACCTAGAGGTGCTAATTAAAATGCTCAAAATAATATAGGTTTTAGCAGCAGAGCCAAATTTGAACCTCAGGCCTCCGATAGCAAAGCTAAATTTCTCTTTACTATCCTCACAGTTATGTAGACATGGTTGTATATTAGGGGCTCATTATTCAGAACAGGGCTCCTGTATACTCCTCATGTACACTCATGAGTACACTCATGTACACTTCTCCTCTTCTTCAATCAATAAATATTTATTAAACTTCTATTATGTGCCAGACAGCCTTCTTGAAATTTGATAAGTAATTACAGAAGATTCATTAATAATTACTGTGCCTTAATAATAATGGTTTAGGAATAACATTATACATTCCTAGTTACTTCTTTCTTTTTTTCTAGGATATGAGTGGAAACTCTCTGGTTAATATTGACAATAGCTTGTAATTGGATTTGCTAATAACTTACCTATACATAGGACTTAAATATTTATAAGCACTTTTCTAACTACAATCCCTTATGGTAGGAAATTGATTATTATTCCGTAGCTGTGTGGTATAGTGATCAGTGAGCTAGTCTTTGAATAAGGAAGACCAGGGCTCATTGTTCTCCTTTGACACAGGCTAGCTGTGTCTCTCACCAGTCACTTATAGACATTAGGAAACTCCCTAAGACTATAAATTGCAAAGCAAGTGTTGATCTGTATTTGTAGAAATTTCCTTACCTTATACCAATATAACTACAATTTTAGCTTCAGTGTGCCTGTTATTAGCCCCTACTTTGACTCTACATTTTAGGAAACTGAAGCTGAGATTTTTACATGACTTGCATACACAGCTGGTAAAAGTCAGCTTTTCTGATTTGTTAACCTGGACTTTTTCCCTGGCATATCATGTTTCTCTTTTGAATACTTAGGAAGAGATCTAAAAAGTGATTTTTCTATTTTTGTACAGATGACACCTATTGGGCTTAATGATCAAAAAGGTACTAAATTGGGTGAATTAGAACTGGATTCACGATGTTGTCAACAGAGATATACTATTGCAGTAAAACTGATTATTAAATTTTGGGGTTGTGAGCAATTACATATCTGAAAATGAATTCTACATATTAAATCTTGATTTGTTATTTTGTCACTTGTATCAACTTAAAATGATGGAAGAAATTTTGATAATACAGAATTTATTTTAAATGATTTCATGCATATATTTTTCTTTTTTAGAGAATTGGTTATTAAACATTTACCAGAACACTAATGACTAATAACTAAGTTATTTCCCTTTATTGATAAAGATATCACTACTTCCTACTTAAACATTATGTGCAAAAAACCCCCAAAACCACAACAACAAAAAACCCAAAACCTTCCACAAGGAACCTTTGTACATGATTTTTATTTTTAAAAACCATGTCATGGCTGCCATTGCATCACACCAACATTTTTTTTACATATTGTGTCTCATTATCACTCTGTGGTTTGCCCCCCTCCTTTCTCTTTATAAGAATTCTCAGTTTCTATCTTTTACACCACTTTTCATGTTCAAGCCACTGGTAACAGTATGCAACCATATATCTTTCCAGTGTCGTTTGATGTATTTGTTGTAGTAATCCTTCCGAGATTGTGGCAGTCTATGATTCATGGCCATATATAGCATAGTGTTTAGGAGATGATTTTGCCATCTGCAATGAATTGTAAAGGATCACTGAAAGTAATATCAAAGATCTTATCAGTCAAATATGGGATCTTCTTCCTAGGTCAAACCAAATGCAAATCTACTTCTGAGGCTTCAATTTTGTTTTTATCTGCAGTGGTCTAAATTATACCAAGACACTTGAGGCCACTTTTCAGAAACATTGGGAAGCCGACCAGGTTTGTCTTTAGGACACAGATTATCTATTTAGCAATCTTTCCTTTGTTTAGAAAGTCCAATCCCCACTATAGTCAGTGTCCTCACACACTCTCCCTTCACCCCTATCTGTTACTCATACCAAGATACCAGGTTTGCATATTATATCTCTCAGTGTTATTTTGCATTTTAATAGGGACAAAGCCTATCAATATTAGTTAACCAATTAATATTACTAATGTAATATAATGAAACTCCAACATAGTGGCACTAGCCTCAAGGGAATGTGTTTTGAGAGTAGTAGGCCTAACTAGCATTCTTCAATTCATAGGACACAAATCATTTATTCTTCATTTATAAAGGCAGAATGGATAATGACATAGTGAAGAAAAGACTGGCCTTGGATTTAGAAAAACCTGGGTTTAATATCTGCCTCTGACACATACTGACTACTTAACTTCTTAGTGTCCCAGACAACTCTGTAAGACTATAAACTGCAGAACAAGTGCTCATCTGCTGCCATAGAAGGAATTTCCTCACAAGGAGTTTCCTAGATCAATGAAATCACAGGTCCAATGGGAAAATATATATATAATATACACACACACACACAATTAGGGATAGTGACATAGCTCTGGGAAAAAAAACAAAAACAAAAACAAAACAAAAACATTCCTGGCTTCAGTAACAGAATACAACCAGATAGAATAATGCATGTTTCAATGTATAACTTCCCAGATGTGGATTGTTGTTCCAATGGTATAGATTATAATACAATCATACCTTCTTATCCTGTGTGATTCTTGTACATATATCTTCCCAAAATTCCCCCTCATTTCCCCCCTCAGATCTATCCAACATGCTGAAAATCTTTTGTATTTTGACATTTCATGGTTATCACTGTAGCTATCCCAGTTGTCTACCCTTTCCTTATCTGAAGCAGTGTTCTCCACATTGGATCTAGACCTCTAGGCCTAGAAAATACCCTGTGTTCTTCCGCTTGTTCAATTTTATGGGCCCTGTTAGTTGTTGAATGTTATTGCTTTGTCAGGGTACACATACTGATGCTCTTGGTTGTGGAAGACATTGTATTTAGTTTATGAAGCCTTCAGAATCTTTTCAATAAAATATGCAGCCACACAAAAGAAAACTGTCTAATAATTCACAGAAAAAAAACTAAATGGATGAAAAATGCCTAATGACCAGGCTAAGTAACAGTTAGATGGACAGAACTAAATATAAATATTCATTTAATCTGTTTTTCCTTTTTTTTAATGAGATCATTAGTTTTTGGTTTTGTCTGTGTGCATTTCCTCAGGGGGAATGGATAGGGTCTGAGATGATTATTGAGGGAGGGAAAGAAATCAATTGGAAATCACTTTAGGTCAAGGGAGTGGAGGTGGTAACAAACCTTGGGAAAGAGAAATAAAGTGTCTAATAGGATTGAGAAAAAGAAAGCCATCGAATACTCATATTGAGGAATCTTTTCTTTTATGTAAAGAAAACATCACTAAAGAACTTTAAAAAAATGCTGAACTTAAACCCAATTAAATGGACATTCCATATTCATAGTAGAACATCAAGAAAGCATTGTATGTGAAACAGCGTATCTTTAGTATGCATAGCTTATTTTTCTTTGTAAGCATAAAAAGAATAATAAAACCAACATGTAACTTTAAAAATCAGAACATATGTTTAATATAATTAATAATCAGCAGGAAAGGACCTGCCACCCCCATGGCTTGTAGTGTTCTGGTAAATTAATTATTATTTTATCAAAAATTAACTAATGATTGAGAAAAGAGGGGAGTGGCAAAATAGACCTGCTTCCTTTCTTATCACTCTATTTTAAATCAATTGAACACTAAGTATGGTATAGTAGACAAAGTGCTGCCTCTGGAGTCAGAGAAGTTAGGCTCAAATTTGACCCATGACCTTGGGGAGGTAGCTTATCTCCTTAGACCTCAAATTACTTATCTGTAAACCGAGGGGGCTGGAATAGAAGGTCTCTGGAGTCTGTATGTTCCTAATGGTCTTAAAACAGGAATTCTTATTGTGAGGGCCAGAGAGTTCCCTATGGGTGGATCCCTGGATAGATTTCAAAGGATCTGTAAACTTGCCTGGGGAAAAAATGACATTTTCATTTTCATAAACCTTTAATTGAAATTTGGTATTTCTTTTAATTATAAATTTAAAAACAAATATTATTTTGAGAATAGGTTCATAGGCTTTACTGGAGAGCCAAAGGGGTCCATGACACAAGACAAGGTTAAGAACCCACTGTCTTAGAGTTGGAAAATTGGTTAAGGATCACTTAGTGAAAACTCCACATTTGCAGTGAAGAAGGTGAGAGGCCCAGAGAGGACCCAACTGAGCTAGTGTCAGTGACTTATAGCAGAACTGGGACTAGATCCCAAATCTTTTTACTCCATGATCACAATTCTTCCTCCTGTATCACACCAACAGCCTGACAAGACATATAAGCAGTGTATATCCTCTGGGGATGTCCTAGGACACTCTATTTTTGGAGGTTCTTGGTGGTTGACATTTGGTTTTGTGTGTATTGTAACATAATTATTTAGAAAGGTAATAGAATTCAACATTTCATAGAGATTAATTGTCTGAAATCTTGATTGAACCATTAGATTCTTGAAACAAGTACAACTCTGTAAAAATTTCTTTTGCGTTTACCTAATGTTCAAGATGGTATAACTCTTCACAGCAGGAGGGCTTAATCTTTCATTGTGTTATGGCCCTCTTTGGGACTTTGGGGAGGCCTCTGCTTCCCTTCTCAAAAGAATGTTTTTAAATGCATGAAATAAGATATATAGAGTTATAAAAGAAACCACCTCTATTGAAATAAAAATGTAATTTTTTTTCCATCTAAATTCATGGACCCCCTTATCCTAAATATATGCACAGATTCAAAAACACAAGATTAACATTACAGAGAAGAGTTGCATCAATTAATATGAAATATTATTATAAAGTTACTTTTAAACAAAATGTTCATTCTATCTCTGCTTTCTTTGCCCTAGGTATAAAAAAGAAATGTATTATATGTGTTCTTTGAGATGTTCTGAAATTCTGGTCTTTTTTAAAGACCATTTGCCTTTGAGATTATTGTAGCAATGATTGACCATATCTGTACAATAGATATGATTAAGAAATAAACATTACCAAAGTCCACGAGGCATTTCAGCATCAGGCATAGCATTTTACCCAGAGTTTCTTAGTTATTTGTTCACCTCATTGGATTCAACAATGTAGCACCAATGTTCCTGCTGTATTCCCAGAGCTCTTTGATAAGCACCAGATTGGAAGAGAGAGGAAAGGTGATTCAAAGATAAAGGAAATCTGCCTCCTGCTTTTATTTTAAGGACCTCCTGGAAGATCTTTAACTACTTTGAGGAAGATAGTGCCAAAACTTTTGGTAGGATGTTTTCTTTTTGTCTTGAGCAAGATGGTGGTCATGTATCAAATTTTAAAAATTTAATCTGAAATCAGGAATTTACAAGCCAGTTATTTATACTTGCATTGGAATGTTGTTACACCATAGGCTCTTGGTGAAGCTTATGAGCTGCTTCTCAGAATAATGTTTTGAAGTGCATAAAACATATAAGATAATAGAGAAAAATAACCATAACTTGAATTCATGGATCTCAAGTTAAGGAAGTAAATTGATTCAGGAAGACCTATGTACCAGGATTACCTTTGGGACATACCATTGCCTTTGGATCATGCCTGCTCTGGGACTTAACCTCTTAATCAGGCAACTTTCTAACATTATGCTACCAAAAAGTTATCTGCACGAGGTAGGAATATATATCTGCCATCCCCATGTCCATAAAATTATATAGCTGTACCCTCCCCCAAATCTAGGAATAACTAGATTAATATATATTCAGCACAAATTGCATTAGAGACCCTCTATTAAGGGATATACTTTGTTTGCTGTGTAAAAATAATCAAAATGAACTCACTTATGCAGCTTATTTAAATTCTATTCAAATATAATGTTTAGGATTAGTTAAATTAATTATTCCTCCTGTACCACACCAACAGCCTGACAAGACAAATAAACAGTGTATATCCTCTGGGGATGTCCTAGGACAGTCTATTTTTGGAGGTTCTTGAAGCCAGGATGTAAATATTGGAGGAAAGAAATAAATAGGTAGTTATAGTAAGGTATACCTGAAGGAAAATGGAAAGTCCAGAATCAAATAAGAATCAAACAAACTTAGAGACTGGTTCAGTATAATCAATTAAGGGTCTAGAGTTTTTTAAACTCTAAATTTTAAGAGATGTGACACTTTCAGGAAGTGAAGCTTTTCTCAGCCTTGCTGTTCTCTGAGTGGTTAGTACTATAGGAGTAGAAGCAAAGGTATGTTGAAACCAACCCAGAAAGTGGATCGTTAAATATTCAGTGTGAGCATTAGTACCTAGGAAATCAGTAAATACTATATAAATCCGGGTTTGATATGTTGTTTTGTTGACTGTCCTGACCTGAAAATTGTTAATAATGTTAAAAATATTAAATGTTAATATTAATAATGTTAAAAATGTTAACAATGCAGATTAAACTTAAAAATGTATTTCTCATCACACACAGCTGATTGTTAAACATTTACTATCCAACTCTTGAGAAGTCAGAAAACTAAAATCCTTTTTTAGCTTGAAAATAGCCTCAGATGGAAATTGAGTGAATGACCATCATTTGAGGAATGACTAAATAAGTTATGGTATATGAATGTAATAGAATATTATTGTTCCATAAGAAAGGATGAACAGGTTGAATTCAGAAAAGCCTGGAATATATGAACTGATGCTAAGTGAGGTGAGTAGAACCAAGAGAACATTTTACACAGCAACAACAAGGTTATATGATGATTTATATTGTATTTAGGATACATTGTGACATATTTAATATGTATAGGACTGCTTGTCATCTGGGGGAGGGGGTGAAGGGAGAGAGGGGAAAAGTTGGAACAGAAGTGAGTGCAAGGGATAATGTAAAAAATTACCTAGGCATGGGCTCTGTCAATAAAAAGTTATAATAAAAATTTTTAAAAAAGATTATATGATGATTAATTGTGATGGCTCTTTTCAACAAGAGGTTATTTAAGACAAATCCAATAGTCTTGTGATGGAAAGAGCTATCTGTAACCAAAGAGAAGACTATAGAGATTGTGAATCCCAGCATTGTATTTTCACTTTTTTTGTTGTTGTTTGTATTTTTCTCATTTTTTCCTCTTTTAATCTCATTTCTTTCTCATTTTTTCCTCTTTTAATCTCATTTTTTTCTTGTGCAGCATGATAAACGTGGAAAGAACTTTAGAAGAACTGCACATATTATACTAGATTACTTGCTGTCCAGGAGAAGGAGAATTAGGGAAAGGGGGAATGAGGAAGGGAGGGAGAAAAATTTGGAACACAAAAAAGAGTGAATGACAAAAATTATCTTTGCATGTATAAAAAAATAAAGACTCAGAGACAACCTGTAGCCAGAGATGGAGAGAGAGGCCCCAAATCAGGTTCTGTGGACGTCCAAGTAGAAAAGGCATATGCTGAAAAAAAAATACTATAATTTTTTTTTTTTTTTTTTTTTTTGCGTTCTGATAGGAACTAACAATGGGCTAGTTTTTACAAACTCTGCTGTAGCTCTACAGCTAAATTCAAAAAAAAAAAAAAAAGGTATTACATCTGTAAACTGTTTCACCTACAAGTTCATAGAATTTCCATTGTTCCCCAGGGATCTTTTCACAAATTGGACATTATACTTTATTTTTCTTGACCAGATTCTGATTGCCCAGGAGCTGAATCCTGCTACTTGAGGAAAGAAGACCTCTTTCAATTGGAGAAGACAAAAAATGTGCATCACTAATGTAGAGAGGAAGAACTGAACTCAACAAGATCTAATAAATTCAACTTATATTAGGATTATTGCCAAATCATTTTCTGGTTATACTTTTCTAGGCCTTTGGTTCAGGCTAATTTGCATGAGCTGACAAAAAATGATGCACCTTAGAAACTGTTGGAAAATGTAGTCTTAATAAGCAATATAGTCACTTCCCATGGAATCCTATAGGTGTAATATCAAATATTGTAAATCTCTAGTTCTACAAACATTAATAAAAAAGGTAGTTTTGTTAATGATTTATCCATCGGGTTTTGCTGGTACTGGAGAGATACATAACCATTTTTGCTTCACTTTAGCTTGTCATTGATTGATTAATTCATTGCTACAGTTTTGATTACAATAGAACCCAAAGAACCAGCTTGATCCTAAGATTTCATAAAATCATTAATCTCTTTGAATCAGTTGCATTGTATAAACCCATGATTCTCAATATTTTTCAGTCACAAGGGTTCCATTTAAATGTTAAAAACAAAATCTCAAAGATGCCCAGCATGCATTAGAATTCATAAACCAAACATTTCTCTTAGAAATTTTTCATAGATTTTCTAGAGTTTTTCATAGATTATGTAGACACAAATTTTTAATTTAGTTCCAGTCTTATCAGGAAGAGGAGTTTTCTCTAGATCAGTGATTTTCAGTGTCCTGGGGAATTGGCAGTTTTTTACAAGAAGGTCCATAAATCCTTATGCAGATCCTGAACTAGACTAATTTCCTATAGATTACATCAATAATGTGTATTACATACCTATTATACTGAAAATATACACAATTTTCAAAATGCTTAGATGTACATGTATATATTAAACACAGTGAGATTAACTACAAAATCATTTAAAGGTACTACTTATCACCCAATAACTAATAGACTAATTATTGTTAAGTATCTTCTATTGATTCAGGCAGGTTTCCAAAAGAACCATAGAAAGAAACAAAAAGACCAATTAAATTTCTGAACTTGCACAGAATCAATAAGGCTACATTTTACTTAGAATATTCTCTGAGTTAGATTTGACACTAACTTCAATTCCAACTAGTGTTCTGCTATGACAGTTTAACATTTTGCAATTCCTCTTCCTAAAATCCTTCCTGAGCCTAAATTTGAACATAAAGTACTTAATAGAATCTTGCTGAAGAACTGGAAGTTGAAGGTAAGGAGTATGTTGAGTCATTTCTTTGGTAATCATATACATTATTAAAACATTATGTATGGGAAATTTACAAAATGAAGTAAGAAAGCCCTTGATAACAGCAAATCTAAAGACTGATCCTAGAAAGACAAGAATTTTTGCAATTTAACCACCACAAAGACAGAAATCTCTGGCTAATCTCATTTGCTTACCAATGAGTGCTGTGATGGCCACCAGGATCCAGAAGGTAATGAGAAAAGGAACATGCACCGAGAGCCACTGGAAAGTCAGCACCTGCAGCCTTTGGCTGCTGCTGCTATTGCTGCTGTTGTTATTCCAGGTAGAATTGGGTAGTTCTTGTCCCAAACTGCACCTGATGAATCCCTCCTGACTAATGCTGCCTATTAACCATATGAACAGTGCAAAGGAGCATGCATCAGTCAAGCTTCCCCACATTCTGCAGAGCTGAGGATGTGTGTTTGTTTTTAAAAATTCCTTTCCCCAAGATCTATTTGGCATGTGATTATAAGCATTCAGTTTCCAACTTTATTCCTAGCATGGTTCTATAAACCTAAATTTTGTGTCTTTCCGTGAACCCAGACATCTTACCCAAACTGGCTACAATCCATTTAATTTGACCCGTTGCTCTCCTGCTTCCCCCCTTTCTCTCTTTTTGATCCCTTTCTGATGTTTTAGTTCTTTAGCTTCCAAGGCCTCCTTTTTAAATGTAGAGGTTTGCTGGGACCAGCATATCTGAGTCTAGACAGTTCTCATGGCCAGTCTGATTCCCAGTGGTTAATATTATGTGATGTTTGCAAATCAGTCTCTCAGAGGGAGAGATCTGTTTGATGCTGTATACAATAGTGCCAAATTAGGTCTACAGATAAGCTTACAGGATGTAGAACTGGAATAAAGCTCAGAACTCATATTGTCCAATCCCTGGGAATTTACAGACAAGGAAATGGAAAAGGGGAGTGTCTTGCCTCACATGATGTGGCTACAATTGGGAAAGGAGGGACTCGGGGAAATCCATCCTTCTTCCATCATGTCACTATTTCAATATTTCAAGAGATCTATGCTTTCATCAATGTGGGCACCTCATCCAATAGTACAGATCACAACATATTCTTGTTTTCTCATCTTGAGTGACTATCATCAAAGTGTTCCTGCAATCCATCATCCAAAGAGACCTGCCCTGTTTGCCCGGGTTCTTCTTATGATCTCCTGATTTCATCTGGGTGGTCCTACTATTTCATTATTATTATGTAATGAACCTACTTCTTCTTTCAATTATATATGTCTTTGTTATCTTTTATGGCTTTGGTGAGCTATTCTTTTATGGTTGGCTACTCACTCATCCCTATCATCTGGATAATACAGAGATTTAAGTTTTTGGATACAAATAACACTCTTCTTGTTATTGGACTCCTTGCAAAAGAAAGACAGAATCTCAGAGAAACTGCAATTTGCCTTAATTTCATATTTAATGAGATATAAAACTAAATTTATTCTTTACAGAGGATTATCTATCCCAAAATGTGTTTTAAGAAAGCATCAATGTGAGGGGTCATAAAGCCTCAAACAAATCCTTCATACCTGGGTATATTTCTTTCCATAAGCCCCATACACTCTACTCTCTTATCAATTTCTAAAACTTTGATTCAATGCCATTTGGTATCATTGAGATAATATTGGTTTGAAATATATGGGATTTTGTTTCAAAAAGATTAGATTCACTAAAAGTCCTAGACAATTTCTCAAATACTATCTAATGTGATCTGTTTCTCCCATTCAAATCTGTATTCCAGTTCTTTGTCCATCTATGTGACCAGTTAATGGATGAACTTTGTAGGTTGTCCATCCAATTGCATCAATATTCATGGTATGCATTCTTTGTCCATTTGATTTTTTATAGATTCAAATGTTTGGACTGATTATGGACCTCATTTAGGAGGCTATGAAATGATCTGGATCTTGATGTAATGAGTATAATACTGTCTACAAATAGCAAGATCTAAGAGATTTCACCACCAGTAAGGAATCCTTCTTTCATTTGGACTCTATACTGGGCATCTGTTATAGCTGAGAAAACTATCATTTATGAACACATGATTTCCCTGTTTTTTGCCTCACATGATAATAATTAGAACATTACTCAATAACATTAGTTCTGTCTCATATTTCAAAGGATCTCGTATGATTTTTATATGTTTGGTGGACACTTTGCTGACAGGAATCTTTAAGGAAGCATTTTGCTAGGCCAAGGCAAATGCCTTTGGGGAATCTATACCATATATGCACAATAAGATCTTGTATCTTTGGATCTTTCTCCTAGCTGGGCAACTATGAATAAATATTTTACTGTGGAATATTGTTTGCAAAAGTTTACCTATTTCCTGCTCATTCTGTTATCTATGTGTATAGCTTATTCTCCTAAAGGTTTTGTAAACCTGGAAAAACTGGATTTAATGCATTTTTTTCAATAATAATAATAGCTAATGTTTCTGAGCATCTCCTTTTTTAATCATCTTTTTTTTTCTATTTTAATCATCTTGAGAACCAATCTTGAGAACTACCTTTAAAATGGGGCAAACTTTGACATAGATCTAAGATGTATATAACCAATTCCCTATTTTTGGTTTCTTTAGAGACATTTCTATTTATCATGTAGCAATAAATCTATGAACAAACATTTATTAAGTATTTACTATATGTGAGGTTCTGGAAATACAAATATAAACAATGAAACAATTTGTATCCAAAAGAAGCTTGTAATTCTAATGGAGAAAATGACAAGTACAGAACAAATGCAAATAAAGACAAAGTAATGAAATATAATTTATTTTGGAGATGCTGAGCCTGGCAGTTTAGGATTAGGATCATGTAGAAGGCTCATTTTCATTGACTTTCCTCCATTCTTGGAAAGTCTTTTTCCTCACTTTTATCTCCACTATATAGCTAGAGCCTTCTTTAACTCTCATTAACACTATATCTATCTTGTTTTGTCTTGTTTGTTTTTTTGTTATTTGCATGTTGTCTACTCCATTAAAATGCAGAAGCTGTTTTTACCTTTCTTTGTATCCGTAGTTCATAGTACAATTCCTGGCATATAATAATAAATAATTGTTGACTAACTTTTCAATGAGGCTGGAAAGAGATTTAGGACAGGCTGTGGAGGCCTTTAAAAGCTAAACAGAGGAGGGCAGAGCCAAGGTGGAGGAGAGTAGGCATGTCTTTATCTGAGTTCCTCCTAGTATTCCTCAGATAAACACCAGCTCAAGCCTCTGAACTGCTTTTGAAGTGACAGAACCCACAATTATTTGAGTATAACAAATTTCCAGGAGAAGATACTTTGGAAGAACTTCAGAAAAGATCTGGTTCAATCAGAAAGGGGGAGGTGGGAGGTGGTAGCTGAGCACAGACACAGAACAAGTAGCCAGGGTGCTGCAGTGTCCATACACTGGGAAATCTACTGGGAGGCTTGTCTTAGTTACAAGCCAATAGATCAGCAGATTAGTATGAGACAATTAAAGCAAAAACAAAAGGCAAATAGTAAGCCTCTGAATCCCAGAAAAATGCAGAACCTGGCCACACTTACCCAGCACCGGAAATCAGTCAGCAGCAGCAGACCCATGGCAAACTAAAGCATCTATCACCTCTTTGCCCAAAAAGCAGACCTCAACCTTTAAAAAAAATGAGCAAAAAAGCAAAAAGAATTCTGACTAAAGATAGCTTTTATGGAGAAAGAAAAGAACAGACCTCAAACTATGAGGATCCTAAAAGAAAATGAAGCCCCAAAGGATTATATGAAGTGGTCCCCATTTCACAAAGCTCTTTTGGAAGAATTCAAAAAGGATCTTAGAGTTAGAAGAAAAATGGGGAAAGGAAATGAGAACTTTGCAAGAGTTTAGAAGAGGAAAAACAGAAATTATCTGAAGAAAAATGCACATTTTCTTCTAATTTGATATAAATTTTAATCATTGTTCTAACAACTTGCTGTTCCAACTGTACTAACTTCTGAACAATGGTTAAGTTCTCTATACAGTCAAGATCATGATAGTAGTCAGAAATCTTATCTGTGTTTCTCATTATCTATCTGACCCTTGGAAGTCTCTATAAACTTTCTGACTCTCAAATTTTCCATCTGTAAAATAGATATAACTCAGGGCTCAAAATGAGACTGGAGATTTTAAATATCTATGTCTATAAATATATACATATTTTTGAATCACATACATAGTGATAATAATTAGAGGGCATGATATCAACAAGAAGCTCCATGCTTGCATGAGGGAAAAAGCTGATAAGAGCTTAAGAGAAGAGAGAGATTGTTTTTTTGACTCCCAATATAGAGCTTGGTTTCAGGCATTCTTTAGGAAGGAGAGAAAGACTCTGGGAAGAAGCCTAAATGTAGAGAATCCAGATTCAAGGATGTCCCTATGCCCAGTCTAACACATTAGTCTTCAGGATATTTCTCTCTTGAGTGAGATCCAAGACTTTCTTGGTTGAGAGATATTACTCCAAATGGGAGAGTTCCTTTACTCTGAGTATTGTCTGATATAGCCCAATCCAGTAGTGTCAAACTCAAATAGAAATAGATCCCTGCTAGTCACATTGTATCCTAAAAACACATTTTATTAAACATTTCTCATTTATATTTTAATCTAGTTCTCCCACTCACAGTAGTTTAGTTTCTTTGTTTTAATCTATATAACATCTTTTATTTTTGTTTGTAATCAGTTTGGATGAATGGATATATTTGTTATTCATTATGTATTATTTGTTATATAGTGCTATTCATTGTAGGTGATGATCTTTATTTAATTAGTATGTTATGGAAAATTGTCAAGTGCTCAGATGTCACTTGGGGCACTCATTCTCTATGAAGGTATAGCAACCTGGAGTACAATTTGAACTTAGAACATATTCACTATAGACTAACAACATTTGGGTAATGGGAAGATAGAGATGATTTTATCCCTGCATTCTCTCTTTGAGGAAAACAAAGCGGGGCAGCCTTATGAGCTTGATACCTCCTGGCAAGAATCAAAGTCTCCCTTAGAGAGATGAATAAGATTCTACTGATATCTATTCATGCTTTCCTAAGAGCTGCCTTTAGAGAGATATGGACATAAAAATAATTCACATGGAAAAAACACACACAAACACAAACCCTAAATAGGCCTAAATCATACTTCTATCACATAGTTCACAGAGATGTTATGACATTCAAATTACATAACATCCTAAGTTCTAAAAAGGATAAATTATTATTATCATCATCATTATGGATTTTTTGAACCAGAAGGAATTACTTCTTTTTAATATGGAGAAATTGAAGTCTAGAAATGTTTAGTGATTTGCTCAAAATCACATAGCATACTAGACTGAACTAGAATTGGAACTCAGATTGAATAACTCTCAAATAAATGAATTTCCTAGTTATATGGCTCTTAGAAGATGATAGTATCCAATGGTAAATTGAGTTCAGTATCTTATGTAAAATAAAAAACAGAAGAAGAAACACAGATTTAATTTATTCAGTATCAGAGTGGTTTATATCTTAACAAATGGGTGCTGCCTTTTAATGGAAAAACTATTGAATAGAATTAGGTCTAATGAAATTACCTAGAAACAAAAACCCAAGGCTATCATTTGCATGCTGTATATTATTATATATTGTGTACCTAGTTCAAAACAAAATATTGACTTTTAGATATCTTGTACATATTAGACAAGTAAAAACCTATGCCTGTGGGGTGGATATTTGATAAAGGACATAACCTTACCTCCTGTTACCTTTAAGTATACTATCATAAAGAAAAGACTGAAACCAATGCAAGTCAATATGCCAGAAGAGTCTATGCTAGAAAGTCTCATTACATATATATTCTCAATTATCTTCCTATATGACTAATCACTTTTCACTTGAAAAATTCATCAAAATTTAGTCAGACTATGGCTGCAGATACAAGTGAAAGGACAACTGAAGTTATGTAATTCGGACAATTTAAAGCACAGTGAAATTAATATTAATAAACAGTTAATTTGTAAATCAGTATGGTCTTGGTGGGTGAATTTCTCCCCAGCTCAGCTGCTGAAATCACAGGAAAGGGCAGGTAACAGAGATAACAAGGTTTTAGGATCTTAAAAAAAGGTTAAGATGAGGAAATAAATTACTTAAATAATCCCATTTTAGAAAAAGAAATTGAACAAGCCATTAATGAATTTCCTGAGGAAAAAATCTCTGGGAACAGATAGATTTACAAGTGAACACATATTACAAACATTTAAAGAACAATTAATTTCAATACTATATAAACTATTTGAAAAAACAGACAAAGAAGGAGTTCTGCCAAATTCCTTTTATGACCCAAATGTGGTACTGATACCAAAACCAGGAAAGCCAACACAGGGGGGAAAAAAATTATAGACCAATTTCTGTAATGAATATAGATGAAAAAAATCTTAAATAAAACATTAGGAAAGAGGTTATAGCAACTTATCACCAGGATAATACACCAAGAACAAGAGAGATTTATACTAGAAATGCAAGACTGATTCAATATCAGGAAAACTATGAGTTTAATTGACCTCATCAATAACCAAATTAACAGAAATCATATGATTATCTCAATAGATATAGAAAAAGCATTTGACAAATTCATTCCTATTAAAACCACTAGGGAACATAGGAATAAATGAAGTTTTCTTTAAAATGCTAAGTAGCATCTATCTAAAACCATCAGCAAGTACTGTATGTAATGGGGATAAGCTAAAAGCATTCCCAATAGGATCAAGGGTGAAACAAAGTTGCCTATTATCACCACTATTATTCAATAATGTACTAGAGATATAAGCTTTAGCAATAAGAGAAGAAAAAGAAATTGAAGGAATCAAGAGCAGATAATGAGAAAACAAAACTATCATTCTGTAGATGACATAATGATATAATTAGAGAATCTTAGAGGATCAACTTAAAAACTAGTAGAAACTATAGCAAAATTTCAAGATATAAAATAAACCAATACATCATTGGATTTTCTATATGTTACCAACAAAGTCTTGCAACAATAAATAGAAAGAGAAATCCCATTTAAAATAACTGTAGATAATATAAAATATTTGGGACAATATTTGCCAAGACAAAGCCAGGAACTATATGAACACAATTACAAAATGCTTTTCATACAAAGTTATATCTAAACAATTGGAAAAATATCAAGTGTTCATAGGTAGACTGAGCTGATAAAATAAAAATGATAATTCTACTTAAATTAATTTACTTATTCTATGCCATACCAATCAAACTGCCAAGAAATTATTTTATATAGTTAGAAAAAATAATAACAAAATTCATCTGGAAGAACAAAAAGTCAAGGATTTTAAGGGAACTAATGAAAGATACCAACAAAGGTGGTCTAGCTATACCAGACGTAAAACTATATTATAAAGCAGCAGTCATCAAAACCATTTGGAACTCGCTAAGAAATAGAGAAGTAGATGAGAGGAATAGATAAGTTCACAGCACACAATAGTCAATGACTATAATAATGTAATGTTTGATAAATCCAAAGACTCCAGCTTCTGGGAAAAAACTCAGTATCTGACAAAAATTGCCAGGAAAACTAGAAAATAGTTTGGCAAAAACTAGGTATTGACCAACGCCCGACACTCTATACCAAAATGAGGCTAAAAGAGGCTCATGATTTAGACATAAAGGGTAATATTATATGCAAATCAGGAGAACAATGAATAGTTTACCTCTCAGGTCTCTGGAGAAGGGAGGAATTTATGGCCAAAGAAGTAGAGAACCTTATAAAATGCCAAATGCTTAATTCTGATTACATTAAATTAAAAAAAAAAAGTTTTGCACAAACAAAACCAATGCAGCCAAGATTAAAAGGAAGGCAGAAAGCTGGGGAAAATATTTATCAGGAATACTGGCTGTAAAAAGTGCTCTTTTCTAAAATATATAGAGAATTGACTCAAATTTATAAAAATACAAGCCATTCCCCAACTGAAAAATGGTCAAAGGATAGGAACAGACAATTTTCAGATGAGGAAATTAAATCACTATTGATTAGAGATACAAATTAAGACACCTCTGGAGTACAACTTCACACCTTTCAGATCTACCAAGATGTCATGAAAAGATAATGATGAATATTGGAGAGGATATGGGAAACCTGGGACACTAATGCATTGTTGGTGGATTTGTGAATTTATCCAATCATTCTGGAGAGCAATTTGGAACTATACCTAAAGGACTATAAAACTGCATACCCTTTCACCCAGCAATATCTCTACTGGGCCTACATCCCAAAGAGATCATAAAAGAGGGAAAAGGACCCATATGTGCAAAAATGTTTGTAGTAGCCCTCTTTATAGTAGCAAGGAACTGGATATTGTGGATGCTAAGCTGAGGAATGGTTGAATAACTTATGACAGATAAATGTAATGGAATAGTATTGTTCTGTAAGAAATGATAAGCTGATTTCAGAAAGGCCTGGAAAGATTGACATGAACTGTTGCTAAGTGAAGTGAATAGAACCAAGAGATATTGTATACAGTAACAAGATTATGTGATGATCAACTGGCTCTTTTCAACAATGAAGTGATTCAAGGCAATTCCAATAGATTTTTGATGAAAAGTTCCAGACACATCCAGAGAAAGAATTATGAACACTGAATGTGGATCAAAGCATAATATTTTTTACCTTTGTTGTTGTTGTTCATTTGCTTGTGTTTTCTTCCCTTTCTTGTGTTTCTTCCCCTTCTGATCTGTTTTTCTTTTTTTGCACAGCATGACAAATATGGAATTATGTTTAGAAGAATTGCTCATGCTTAATCTATATTGGATTGCTTGCTGTTTTAAGGAGGGACAGGGGGAGGAGAGAAAGAAAAATTTGAAGTACAAAGTTTTACAAAGGTGAATGTTGAAACTATCTTTGTATGTATTTGAAAAACTAAAAAATATATATTTTAAAACAAAGGCTAAACAAATCAAGTCATTTAAGCTTGATTGAACTGGAATGTAGGAGCCATTGACATGGATCTGTCATGCTTCTGGTAGCCCTTTAAAAAAATAGGGACACTTCCTAAGAAGCAACCAGGACAACGTGGAAGAGCATGATCTATTGAAACAGAGAAACTATCAATGGAATCAAGAGAGAATTAGCCCTGGCAATTTGCAGGCTATGTAGGGAAAAACTTCAGGGAGACCAGCTAAGAAATGTTGGAGGGGAGGGCAGGGAGAGTATTAATTAAATGATTATTAAAGAGAAGCATATTAATGGAGGTCATAAGCTGTGTAGGCACAGAATCTCTTAAACTCTTTTGAACATATATATACATATATACACACACACACACACACACACACACAAACATATATATATAGTGTGTGTGTATTTATATGCATATATCTCTTCCTTGATCTTCTAATCCTCTCTTCTTCTGCTTCTACTTCTTTTTCTTCTTCCACATCATGACAACATTGCTGTTACTATATATAAAATAATGTTTTAGTTCTGCCACTTCAGTTGCATCAATTCATAGAGGTCTTCCCAGGTTGTTCTGAAACTTTCCTTTTGTCATTTCTCATGGCACAATAATACTCTGTTACAATTATATACCACAACTATTTCAGCCATTCCCCAATGGATGGGCAAATTCTCTCAACATCCAATTCTTTGATCTCATACAAAAAGTTGCTATAAATATTTTTGTACATATTGGTTCTTTTCCTTTTTCTTTGATACAGAAGTATTAGTATTAATTAGTTCAAGTGTATGTGGAGTTTTTTTTTTTTTTTTTAGTTCTTTGGGCAGAGTTCCAAATTGTTATCCAGAAAGGTTAGAACAGTTCACAACTCTACCAACATTAACTGGTGCATTAGAATACCTATTTTTTCACATCTTCTCCTGCATTAGTCATTCATCTTCTCTATCATGTTAGCCAATCTAATGGTCATGAGGGGGTACTGAAAAGTTATTTAATTTGCATTTCTCTAATCAATAGTGATTTAGAAAATTTTTTTAAATGACTATTGCTAGTTTTGACTTTTTCTGAAAATTACCTGTTCTTCTTTAATCATATATCAATTGGGAAATGACTATTTAAATTTGACTTAATTCCCTATATCTTTGATAAATGGGACCTTTATTAGATGAAGTTTCTTTCAATTTCTCTCCCTCAGTTTTCTTATTTTTTTTTAAATTTTAGCAGCTAAGCTCTCTCAACATACTCCTCCATACAATTTTAAGATATTGTTTCAAATCAAATTTAGGATCAGCAGAACCAAAAGGTCAGGATGAGATATTTTTCTAGCCTGAGAAAACTTAGGAGGCTGGCAGGGACTTCTTTGATATAGGACAGAGATCTTTTTGAAGCACTTGCCAGAACAACCAGAGTGGTCACAGCAGTAGCTTCGGAAGTCCTTAGCCTAGACATGGTTTATGTGGATTTATTTTGTATCCTGCAACTTTGCTAAAGTTGTGGATTATTTCTAATAGTTTTTTAGTAGAATCTCTGGCATTCTCTAAATATACCATCATATCATCTGCAGAGAGTGATAATTTGGTTTCTTTATTACCTTCTTTAATTCCTTTAATCTCTTTTTCATCTCTTATTGCTGAAGCTAGCATTTCTAATACAATATTGAATAATAATGGTGATAATGGACAATCTTGTTTCACTCCTGATTTTATTGGGAATGGTTCCAGTTTATAACCATTACATATGATGCTTACTGATGGTTTTAAACAGATGCTACTGACTATTTTAAGGAAAAGTCCATTTATTCCTTTATTCTCTAATTTTTTTTTTTAATAGGCATGGGTGTTGGATTTTGTCAAATGCTTTTTCTGCATCTATTGAGATGATCATATGTTTTTTGTTAATTTGGTTATTGATACAATCAATTATGTTAATAGTTTTCCTAATAGTGAACTAGCCCTGCATTCCTTAGCCTAGATATGGTAAAAGGATCAGACAACTAGTCAGAAAGTGATTATGGGAGACCCTCTGCTGGCACAAAGACCCTCTGCTGGTACTGACTAGCAACTCTATTACACATACACAGTTCTGAGTTGTAGTCCCAGAATGGAAATGAGTGCTGGTTGTTGATCACCAGGAAGTAGGGGCCTTGGTCTAATTTTCAAAGCAAATAGGAGAGCTAATATTTGTAGCTACAGGGAACCAGGGCTTTTTCCTGGCAAAGGTCAGAGCATAGAAAAGGAGAGCATTGACCATACCTCTCTGAGCATCACACCATCTTGGGAAGCACTAAAAACTTGCAGACCCTCAGAACTAGATCAGAAAGTAGCAGCACAAAAACAAAACAAACAAACAAACAAACAAAAAGAAAAAATCCAAAAACCTCCTCATCCTTAGGTGAAGAGAGCTTAGCTTTACTTTAATATAATTTCAAAGTCAAGAAGTAGGCTTAGAACTTGAACAAACAACAACAAAGAACTTGATCATAAAAAGCTACTAGAGTGGCAGAGAAGAGCAGAACATACATTCAGAAGATAATAATGGGAAAATAGCCACAAACAAAGCCTAAAAAAAATGCTAGTTGAATCCAAGACCAAACAGAATACCTGGAAATGTTAAAGAAAGAAATGAGCAGTAGAGGAAAAATTGAGGGAAAATAAGAAAATTATAGAAAGACAATTAACATCTTGCTAAAAAGGGCACAAAAAATGCTGAAGAAAATACCTTAAAAACAAAATTAACCTAATGTAAAAGAGGGGAAAAATTGATTGAAGAAAAGAAATCCATAAAAAAGCAGAATTGGCCAAATAGAAAAGGAGGTATAAAAGGTCATTGAAGAAAATCCTTAAAACTTATAATTGGGAAAATGGTAGCTAATAACTCTATGAAATATCAAGAAACAATAAAAGAAAGCCAAAAGAATGAAAAAAAGAGAAGAAAACATGAAATATCACATCAGAAAAAAACAATTATCCTGGAAAACAGATTAAAGAGCGATATGCTAAGAATTATTGGACTTCCTGAAAACCATGATCAAAGAAAAAGCATAGACATTATATGTGTATGTATATATATATATATATACATATTTAAAAATTCATAAAGAAAAACTGCCCCAATATCTTAGATGTAGCAGATAAAATATAAATGGAAAGAATGCACCTTCTGAAAGTGATTCCAAAATGAAAACTCCCAGAAATATTACAGACAAATTCAAACAATCAGAAAGAAACAATTCAGGTATTGTGATTCCATGGTCAGGATCACACAAGATTTAGCAGCTTCCACATTAAAGAAGCAGAAGGCTTGACATATGATATTCTGGAAGGCAAAGGAATTAGAATTACAACCAAAAATAACCTACCCAACAAAATTGATATAATCCTTCAGAGGTAAAAAATATTTAATGAAACTCCTTTAAGCATTCCTAATGAAAAGAGCAGAGTTAAATAGAAAATTTGACATTTAAACATATGAAAGAGAAATCATAAGGGATTTAATATAATTAAACTGTTTGCATTCCTGTATGAGATGAGTCATTTAATTCCAAAGAACTTTATCATTATTAGGTTAGTTAAAAGGAATTTACATAGAAAGAGAGCATAAGTATGTATTATGTTGATATGATCTCCAAAAATAAAAAAAAAATGAAGGGATGAGAAAGAGGGAGAAGAAAGGGAAAGGGTGAGGTAGAATGGGGAAAATTTTTCTCACATTAAAGAGATACAAAGAAAATTTTTACAGTGAAGTAGAAAATAGGGGGTCGGGCAATGCTGTAATCTCAACTCTCAGAATTGATTCTAAGAAGAAAGAATGCATTTATGTGTGTGTGCATGTACTCATGCATGCATACAAACATACAGACTCAGTAGTGTAGAGAAATCTAACACCTAATAGGAAAATACTAGAGAAAGGGGACAAGAGAGAAAAAAGGCAGTATGGTAAAAGCAAGGGAAGATTAAGGGAAGAAATGATTAGAAGCACAATAGACTTTTGAGGAAGTACAGGACAAAAAGAGAAAAAAGAAAAAGAAGAAATTGGGATGGAAGAAAATATACACTTTAATCATAACTGTGAATGTGAGTGCACCCATAAAACAAGAAGTACATAGCAGAATGGATTAGAAACCAGAATTCAAAACTGTCTTGTGTACAGGAGATACACTTGAAACAGAAAGACACACATGGAGGTAAAATAAAGGGCTCAATTGGATACTACTGTGCTTCAGACGAAGTTAAAAAGGTAGGGGTAGTGATCATGACCTCAGATAAAGCAAAAACAAAAATAGATCTAATTAAGAGATTAACTACATTGTGCTAAAAGATACCAGAGTCAATGAAATATCAAAAATTATTATAGTAACTTTATCTGATAAAGGCACTTGTCTCTCTGTATAAAACTGAGTCAAATTTATAAAAATAAAAACTATTCTCCAATTGATAAGTGGTCAAAGGATGTATTGTACAGGCAGTTTTCAGAAGAAGAAATCAAAACTAGCAATAGTCATATGAAAAAGTTCTAAATCACTACTGATTAGAGAAATACAAATTAAAACAATTCTGAGGTACCACCTCCCACATACCAGAAATGACAAACATTGAAGGGAAAATAGTATACAAATGAATATTGAAGTAGTGAACTGGTCTTCTTATTCTGGAGGACAATTTGAATCTATGGGCAAATGGGCATAAAACTGTGCATGTCCTTTAACTCAGCAATATTACTACTAGGTCTGTATCCCAAAGAGATAAAAGGAAAAGGAAAAGCTCCTATATCTACAAAAATATTTATAGCAGCTCTTTTTGTGATGGCAAAGAATTGAAAATCAAGGGTTAACTCATCAACTGGGGAATGATAGAACAAGTCGTTGCATACGATTGTGATAAAGTACTGTTTTGCTATAAGAAATAATAAGTGATTTCAGAAAAAATAGCAAGACTTCTATGAACTGATGTAAAGTAAGAAGAATCCAGAAGGTCATTGTGCAAAGTAGCAGCAAGTAATCAATTGAAAGACTTGGTTATGCTGATCAATATAATGATCCAAATAATTGCAAAAGTCTCATGATAAAAAAAAATGCTATCCACCTCCTGAGAGAACTAATGAACTCTGAGTGCAAATTTATATTTAATTTTATCATTTTCTTTATTCTTCTTGCTTTAAAAATATGACAGTGCTATAAAAAGAGAGACCCCAAATCCTTAAAGATACCTCTAGCACCCTAAGAGGACAAAGTAGCTGGCCTTGCTTTGGGAAAATGAAACTAGGCTTGCTTTTTTTTTTTTTTTTTCTTCTGAGGCACTTGGGGTTAAGAGACTTGTCCAAGGTCACAAAGCTAGGAAATGTTAAGTGTCTGAGGTCAAATTTGAACTCAGGTCCTCCTGACTTCAGGACTGGTGCTCTAGACACTGTACCACCTAGCTGGCCTTTAGACTTTCTTTTAATGTTCTTCAAACTTTTACTCCACTTTTGACTCCCATGAATTCTAGATTTAAAATTATTCTAGTGTTACTGAAGATTCAAATCCTGTTACAATATAAAGAATTGTTTTATAATGTAATGTACTAAGATCTCTCTGTCTCTGCCAGTCCCTCTATCTCTGTTGGTCTATCTTACCAACATTTTTCTCTAAGATAACTAAATGATAATAATTAGCTGAACATTCCAAATTCATTGTTGGGACAAGGCTCCATTTTCTAGAACAATAACTAAATATTATAGGTAACATTTGCTGCAATTAAATTATTTGGGATTTTGCAAAGGCATAGTCCCTGGTGACTGGCTACTTCCTCTCCAGCATTTTGTATGCAATACTAATACCAATCAGTGTAGCACAGACTTCTGCAGTTTCCCTCTTGTCAGGCATGAGAAATAACATAAAATCATATGAGCCAAGATAATTGTTATTTTTCTATTAAAATATTTTCATATTTAAATCAGTATGAATCATATAATTCAAAGTTGATGAGGAGGGAAATTAGCAGTAGCATCATATATTCTGAGTTCAAATCTTGACTGTTAGTTGTACGACCCTGAATGAGCCTTTTAACCTTTGATAGTGCCACTTTCCTTATCTATAAAATAAACAGGCTGGACTAAATAACTGCTAAAGTTTCTCTCAACTCTAAATTATGATCTTATGATAAGTCTAGCATCTATATCCTCACATACAATCTGAAATTAAATAAAAATTCATCAACAATTATTAACTTCCTACTATATTCTCAGAACTCCATATTAAGTGATGTGGAGAGGACTTAGATGCAAATAAAAGGTAACGTCTTTTCTGCTCTTTTGCTTTTCCACCTTGGTGGAGAATATCCAAACTAAAGCATAGATTGAAAGTGAGCCAGAGGAGTAAAACTAAAACATTTCTTGGACAGGCAGAGGAAGAAGGAATTCAAGAATATAAGCAAGATGGTGAACTAGTAAAAAGAGTTCTCTTTATGTGTGGCCTGCCCTTTTCTATGTTCCACAACTCCACACAAAATAAACAAACTGGAGGAATGATCAGTTGGCTAAGCTGATGAACAGCAAGACAGGAAACAAACAGAAAGAGGCAAAGACAGACTAGAAGCTGCTGACTGCAACAAATTTGTAAGGGGAAAAAATTAGCACTTAGCTGGTTCTGGTTCCCAAATTTCCTATTGTGATGTTCTCTTCTTTAAAATATAATGGTTCTCTCTGGGAGCAGGTTTCTTGGGGAGGTTTTCTGGAGGCAGCCTTAGTTTCAGTTAAAAGTAATAATCACCTCAAAACGTAACCAGGTGATAAAAGTTCAGATCTTTTATTGCTTCCTTCAAAATAGCCCGGTTAGTTTTCTTGGTGACCTATCTCTCTGCTTGGTTCCAAGAGCTCTCTCCAAATGTCTCCAAATCCAAAGGTTTGTCCTTCAGCCTCCAGTCAGCACAAAGGTGGAAGATGGAATAGATCTGACTCCTCTAGCTCAACTCCGAATGTCTCCAGACAGCACCAAGGTGAAAGTTGAAATGAATCTGTCTTGCCTCTGAGAGAGGGCTTCTGGCTCTCCCAGAGTAATCCGTGTCTGTCCCAGAATGCCTCTGTATCTGTCCCAGAGTGCACTGGCCCTAAGAGCTTCTTGCTTATATAAGCTCTCTAAAGGTGTGAACACAAGCATTGTTTCTATCAGTTTCACTTAGTACCTTGTTTCTTCTAGCCCATAACATCTCCTTGTAAGATCAGATCAGTGATACTGAACCATGCTAAATTAGATAATTATTGTCTCTATCAACTCTAATGACTTAACACTTTGTAAGGATTCCAACACTTATCTCTAGTGATATAGATTCATATTCAAGGATCAAGTGGGACTTTTGGTAGGTTCAACATTGGAAAAACCTGCACTAGTTTTATTCCTTTCCTTGACATCAGTGTGTCTACTCAGAAATATGTATAACCTATATCAGCTTGTTTATCATCTTGGCAAGAGAGGATGGGAGGGAGATAAAAGAATCTGGAACTCAAAATTAATAAAAATGAACATTGAAAACTATTTTTACATGTGATTGGAAAAAAATACTATTTACAAAAAAAAGGACAGTATATTTTGTTTGAATAATGAACATATTTTATTTTAATATTATTGCTTTTTTTCTAAATTGGCCACTTCTACTCATCTATATTCCTAATTAATTGTTTTCTCATTTGTTTACTTGACAAAACATGTCATTGCGGATTACAGATTTTTTTTGTAATTTGTTCTGACTATTATTTTTGGTTTGCAGCCCATAAACTCAATTCTTATAATTCTCATTTCTCTTTTTTAAAAACATTTATATATTCTACTCAAATTCCAAAGAGTATTGTGGCCAAATATTAGATCATTTTCCTTATTTAAAGTATTTATTCATTGATGCCTAAACTCATTTACTAGATCTGGAGGCTATCTTTGTTAATGTTTTCATCTATCCTGAGAGCCAGTGTGGTTTTGGATAGGATCAAGGAATGGTTGAAATGGTGTTGTTTGACAATTCCAGGAGAAATGCCAGGAGCCACATAGAGGTCTGAATGCAATATTTGCTGCCTTTGATAGGCCTTTGATACTGTCAGTTGTGAAAGCTAGCGGAAAATTATGGCAAAACTTGGTTGCCTGGAGAATCTATTCCGTATTATTCATCAGTTTCATGACAGCATTCTTGCCTGGATTTTGGGTGATGGACAACACTCTTGCACTTTCCTAGCCACCAAATGGAGTGAAGCAGGATTGTGTGCTTGCTTCCAAACTTTTTAGCATGATGTTTTCTATGAAAAAATGGCATTAAGGTCAGCTACCATAATGACCTTGATGCTTAACTTGAAAAGTTACAAGTCAAGACTAAAGTGAAAGGAGACTTGGAGCATGACTTTTTGTTTATAAATTGTGCAAACAATGCAGTCTCTGAGGCTGTGGTGCAACAAAATATGGATGGAATCTCTGTTACAAGGAAACAGGTTCTCCACTAGTCAGCACCACATCATCCATATGTAGAATCACTGGTTACAACAAATGGAGAAGTTTAGAATACCGTGGGCAAATTCACTTACCTTGGCAGTATACTTTCCAGGTGTGATGCATACATTGCCATATCTAACTTAGTTTTGGGGAGATTCTGAAGGAAAGTGTGGAGAGAAGTATTAGATTGCCTATCAAACTGAAGGTCTTAAAGAATCACTGTGCAGACCTCATTATTGTATACCTGTGAAATCTGGACAGTACATTAGTGCCATGCAAGGAAACTGAATCGCTTTCATTTGAATTGTCTTAGGAAGATTCTGATGGATTAACCTGGCAAGGTAAAGTACCAAACATTGAGATCCTTTATTGAACTTAACTCTCAAGCATTAAAAATCCACTGCAAAGAGCACAACTCTGATGAGCTAGTCCCATTGTTCAAATGTCAAAAGTATGCTTCCCTAAAAGACTGCTTTACAGAGAACTCACACAAGGCCAGTGCTTACAGAGAGGTCAGAAGAAGTGATACAAGGACATTTTCAGGGTCTCTCTGAAGAAGTTTAGAATCAGTTGTGAGACATAAGAGACACCGGCACAAGATTGTCCAGCAAGGTGTGCCCATATCAAAGAAGCTGCTGTGCTCTGTGAGCAAAGCAGTATTACAGTAGCTCAAAAGAAACATGAGATACACAAATTTAGAAATATCTCCACTCTAAATGGTCAAAACAATGTCCAGATTTGTGCATGACCTCTAGAAGGGCCTTCTGAACTCATACTGGTCTGATTGATTCTGACCATGATGTCATTTTGGTCCTTTTTGAGGACCAAACCCACAAATCAACTTATGGTTTTTTTTCCTATTGATTTATCTGCTTATGTTCAAGGTCTTTGAATTCTTTTCCTCAGTTCTTTGGCAATTTAAGTCTCTCCCTTCCCTTTTATTTTCCCCTGTTGTTCACTTTCTGACTCTTTCTCCTCTGGGGACAGTTTCCTTGGAGGCTAGCTTTCTTTCAATGTGTCTCAGCCTCCTTCCACACTGGGCAATTCATGATTCACCAGCCCAGGTCTCCGCTATAACGCACTTTGGGAACACAGGACTGGCCCCAGCTGGATGCTTGGCTTTACCTCATACTTAGCTGAGTGCTTCAAAGACCCCTTTTCCCTAATCCCTACATCTACAGGTCCTGTCCTGTACCCTTTGTTCCTCAGTTCTTTGGTTTGCCTCCATGATTAATTTCTGTCATCTGAAGTTTGAGCCTCTGAAAGGAGAGGTGATGTGGAATGCGGAGTTGAGTTCTACTTCAAGCCCAAACATACATCTCTCCCCTTTCCCTCTGTTTTTCTTCTCTCCTGCAGAAATCTTTAGCCTCACATAATGCTATGCCGTGCTGACTACTGAAGTCTCAGCAAACTTCTTTAGTCTAGAGCCCTATCTCCATAGCATTGGAAAGAGGAAGGGGGTACTGAAGTGTGGGGTTGAGTTTCAATGCATATGTAAGGATCAGGTCCTTGTAGCATGGTGAGTGGCAGGGAAGGAGATATGTGAACTTATGTTAGGCATTAATTTATGTCTTTTCCCACCTTTTCTGCATATTCTAGACCATAAAGACAGTTACATTTGCTTTACCTTTTGTATATAATTTCTTTTTTTTTTTTGGAGAGATTTGAAAGGTCATAGGGATTAGAAAAAATATACAGTTCTCTATTATCACCCAGGTGTCCTCTTTCCTGATGATTTAAATATATCCATGTTTCTTCCATTCTTTAAAAAAAACTCAAGTGACTGTTTCATTGCTCTGCTTCCTTTTATTACCAAACTTTCAGAAAAAAAAAAAAAAACAAAATAACTATTAAAACTCCTCGTTTGTTCTTCCTCCCTTCTCATTCTCTTTTCAACACTTGTAATATGGTTTCTGGTATCAGCTGACTGAAATTGCTCTTTCCAAATTACCACTGAGCTCTTGTTGAATCTGAAAATCTTTTCCTGATCCTTATCTTACTTTACTTCTCCATAACATTTGACATTATTAAATTCTCTCTCTTCTTTGGGTTCATGACACAGCCACTAGAGTCTATCTGTTCCTTTTTCACACTTGTTTGCTGGTTTGTCACCCCATGGTACATCTCCTGTGGATTGGGAGATGTGATCAGTACTTCAAAGTTCTGTCCCGGGATCTTTTCTATTTTTGTGCTTTTTCTGTGACTTCATCTTATAGACTTAATTATTCATCTATCTATCTATCTATCTATCCATCCATCCATCTATATATCTCGCTATCTATCTATCATCTATACCCAGATCTAGATATTCAGCTCCTCTAGTTTTGCTCCTGTGCTTTAGCAGCTTATTGGATGTTTCATATTAGATATTTTCTAGCCACCTTATACTCAATATGTCTGAAATGGAAGTCATCATCTTTACTCCAAAACCCTACCTGCCTACAGACTTCTCAATTTCTTTTGAGAGCCTTAGTATCTTTTTTCAGTCTCCCAGATTTAAAACTTTAGCATTATCCTTTATTTTTCACATATACTTCATATATCTGATTAATTATAAGAACAAAAATAACAAATATTTTTAAGTAACATCAATATTTTTAAAGAATGTAAGCTCCTTGCAAGGAACATCTATTTCATTTTTATTTATATCCATAGCATTTAGCACAGTGTCTGGTATTTAGCAAGTACTTTATAAATGCTTATTGATTAATTGATCTTGGCTTCTAGCATTATATCTTTTGCAGATGCTTTAGCTATATTACAGAGAGTTGCCCTGCTACACTCTCCCCAATGTCATGTAAACATGCATAAATATACATATATAATATATATACTCATATGCAGATTGCCCCAAAAGGCTTAGTTTAATTTTAAGCTTTAATAATTTCAAAGGTATAAATGCTATAAAATTCTGAAAAAATCATTTTGATTCTTTAAAATTTTTTAAACACTGATAACTCTTCTTTTTTATAGATTTTTATTTTCAAAACACATGCATAGATAGTTTTCCAACATTCACCCTCACAAAACCTTGTGTTCCAAATTTTTTTCTTCCTCCCTTTGCCCCTTGGAAAGTTTCTTCATAAGATGCAATATGAAGACTGAATCCTAGGCCTTTACTCTTTTGATCCATTTAAATAGTCACCACTGTTAAACAAGATGATAGTAAATTACATTTATTGAAAACTTTGACATTTACTAAATAATTTACATATATAATTTCCTTTCATACCTAGATAAACCTAGATCAGTATGGTTACTGGGGATTACTGTCCTCATTTTGTAGAGTCAGAAACTGAGGTTTGGTAATTTTTGCATGATCAAATAGTGAATATGAAAGGCTAAGTTCAAGTCTAGCTTTCTCCTGCCTAAATCTAATATGTTTCCCTATATATCACACTGCCTCAAAATTACTTAATATTTAATAAATATCACTCAATTTTAGAACTTTAATTTAAAATAAAAGACATTTAAACCTTCCTATGTTGGTTAAGAACTGTTCCTAAGCTCTCTACTCCTTAAATATAGTAGTAGGGGAACTGTGTTCCTATGGGACCTCCCCAAATCTGGTACCAAACCAAGGTATTGCAATAGCAATACCTTTTTATCTGGTCTCTCTGCTTTAAGTCTCCCCACTTCTATCAGTTCAGATATGACAATAATGAACAACAATAAAATCCTTCCTACTCAAAGAATTTAGAGGTGGTCCATTTAGCTCCTTATTTAACAGCTGAGAAAACTAAGGGCCAGAGAGGTTAAATTTGTTTCAGATGACATACAGCATATCAGAGATGTGAATCCAGGTCCCCTCCTTCTGGAACTTATATTATCTACAAGTGCCATGATGGAAGGAATGTGATATATGATTATTCTTTCATTAGTTAAGGAATTCATGTTTCCTTTGCAATGTTTCCATCCTAAAAAATCCAACTAGGGAAATTAGATTAATTTTGATTAAATTCTCTATTTCAGCAGTCCAGAGTAGAAGCACTGGGAATTTTGCAATAAATAAAATGCTGTTCTAATGTTATTTACAAAGTTATAAAAGTGATCCACTTATATCAGAGTTGGTATATATATATTTTTCACTAAAGTCTCAATTTTAGGATTAGCCAGCTTTATTGAAACATGTCTTTATCTGATTCAGGACAAGAGACTTATAATTCATAGCATTTTAACTAAACCAATGAGACAGAAATATTTCAAAATGTACTTTTAATGACTGTGAACTTCAAAAGCATCAGTATGACATGTATTGATTTGTTCATTGACTCTAAAATAGACGTGAAGGAAAATTTGTTTAACTCTTGCATTTTTTGGAAGCACTAGCTCTAAATCAAGATACCTTATCCTGAGGATCATAAACTTAAAAAAAACTGATAACTGTATTTGAATATAACTGATTTCCTTTATCTGTTTTGTGCTATAGATTTTAAAATATTATTCTGACGTGTCCATTGGCTTTCCTAGACTGCCAAAGGGGCCCATGATACAAACAAGGTTAGGAATTACTTCTTTTTAAAAAGTGTCTACTACAATTTCTCTCCTCTCTTTTTAGTACTCCTATGCCAGAAATTCAAGAGGGTCAATAAAACAGATTAGAATTTTGCTATTAAAATAATAATAGTAACTTACAATTGTTCATTATTCATTATATAAGTATAATATGTTTTTCTCAAAACAACTCCAGAGATAGGTAGTGCAATGATTATTATCCTCATTTTACAGATGAAGAAAAAGGCTCAAAGATACATCATCCCTCAACTAATAATAGTGACAACTACAGAATGCAGTGCATTATGCTATTATCAGGGGAGCTACGTGCATGTATGTATGTGCATATGTGTATATGTGTGTTTTATCACTAGTAGACTGCTACCTATTTTACTGCCTCCTTCTCCCCTTCCTTCTCCCCTTGATTTTAATGTTCCCACCATCCTACTGAAGGAAAGAGAAAGAGAGAGAGAAAAAAAGAGAGAGAGAGAGAGAGAGAGAATGAGAATGAATATATAAATTTCCATACTGGGAGTCTCCAGTTTGGATAAATGCAAAAATATGTACATATCATTCCATATAAGAGGTTTCATTATTCAAATCCATGAATGTGTATATATATAATATATATATTATATATATATACATTCACATTTATGGCTGTCTTTCTAAGGTATTTTCAGAGAAGGGCATGAAGAAAGGATAGTTTTTAATTTATTAGCTCTTTCTAGTTCTTCCCTTTCTGAGGGAATTATCTTGGTTTTCATTCTTACTATGGTTACTAAATTGCTATGCCAATAAGGGAGAGTAATTTTTCTATCTACAAAATAGGGATAATCATAGTTGCTGCCATCATTATGGGGTTTATTTTGAGAGCATGATAAGAGATTTCACTTTTGAGTTAACTAAGCAGAACTTACAACAGCCAGAATTTAAAGCAGGGATTCTTAATCCAGGGTCTTAACCTAACTATATTTTAATATAATTTATTTCATCTGTAATCCTGAGTATTTTATTTTATGTGTTTCAAAATATTCTGAGAAGACCATATGCTTCAACCAGAAGTCAATGAAAAAGGGTAACACACACACACACACACACACACACATAATGTTAGAAATCTCTGCTTTAAAGAGTCCTAGTACTCAGAGAAGTTCATATTTGACAGTCATTTGGAGTAGGTATGTTCAGGTTATAGGGCTGCATTACTACAGTGGATACTGAAACATTTTCCCAGTACTGGGAGGAAACCAGCATTTTCAGCCCTTTGGGGTGGAGAAGAAGTGGGAGTATGTGTGGGGAAGAGCAAAGTTGATGGAAGATGAACAGAAATCATTATGGCATTATTGGAATTTCCTTAACTTGCTTTATGAATGAAGTCCAGTCCTGATTTATTTAAGACTACTTCTTTACTATGAAAGAATGTAATTTGTATTGTTAGTTTCCACTGATAACAAGGATAATTTCCAAGCAGAGATGTGCTTCTAAATGTTTAACAATCAGCTATGAGAAAAAAATGGGTGAAGTGGGATGGAAATGCTTGGACATACTTTTAATGTGAATATGAATTTTTTTATTATAGCTTTCTATTGACAAAACACATGCATTGCTAATTTTTCAACATTGATCCTTCAAAAACTTCTGTTCCAACTTTTCCCCTCCTTCCTTCCACCCCCTCCCCTAGATAAATATGTTAAAATATATGTTAAATACTATATATATATATATATATACATATATATGTATATACATATTTATTCAGTTGTCTTGCTACACAAGAAAAATCAGATTTAGAAAGAAGGTAAAAATAACCTGGGAAGAAAAACAAAAATGCAAGCAAACAATAACAGAAAGAATGTAAATGCTATATTGTGGTTCACACTCATTTCCCGGTATTCTTTCGCTGGGTGTAGCTGGTTCTGTTCATTACTGACAATTGGAACTGATCTGGATTCTTTCATTGGTAAAGATAGCCACTTCCATCAGAATTGATCCTCATATAGTATTGTTGTTGAAGTGTATAATGATCTCCTGGTTCTGCTCATTTTACTTAGTATCAGTTCATGTAAGTCTCTCCAAGCCTCTCTATGTTCATCCTGCTGGTCATTTCTTACAGAATAATAATATTCCATAACATTCATATACCACAATTTGCTCAGCCATTCTCCACTTGATGGGCATCCATTCAAATTTCCAGATTCTAGCCACTACAAAAAGGGCTGCCACAAACATTTTTGCACATATAGGTCCCTTTTCCCTCTTTAATATCTCTTTTGGATATAAGCCCAGTAGTAACACTGGTGGATCAAAGGGTATCCACAGTTTGACAACTTTTTAAGTATAGTTCCAAATTGTGCTCCAAGATGTTGGATCTGTTCACAACTCCACCAACAACGCATTAGTGTTCCAGTTTCCCCACATCCCCTCCAACATTTGTCATTATCTTTTCCTGTCATCTTAGTCAATCTGAGAGGTGTGTAATAGTTTCTCAGAGCTATCTTAATTTGCATTTCTCTGCTCAATAATAATTTGGAACCCCTTTTCACATGGGTAGAAATAGTTTTAATTTCATCATCTCAAAATTGTCTGTTCATATCCTTTGATCATTTATCAATTGCAGAATGGCTTGATTTCTTAAAAATTTGAGTCAATTCTCTATATATTTTGGAAATGAGGCCTTTATAAGAACCTTTAACTGTAGAGATGTTTTCCCAGTTTATTGAATATGCATTTTAACTTTTTTTAAACCATTGCTATGTTCTTCAATTCAGCCAATTAATAAAACAATTTATTTCTGAGGTGTAAATGTTCACACTGAAAAATTAACAATCAGTTCTTGCAAACTGAGTCAAGCAGAAAATACAGCTTCACACAGGTAGATAAAGTACCTACCTATTATAGATAGAGTGGTTCACCCTAACTGAAGCTTTAGGAATCAAAAATATCTAAGTTCAATTCTTTAAGTAGAAGAGTTCAGAGCAAGCTTCAGAGAAAGTCTGCTTCTAAGGATCAGGGAACATTTTCATTTAATAGCAATTAAAATATGTATACCACTTTGAAGCTTACAAAGCACTTTGCATATGTAACCTCATTTATTCTTCACAATAACACTCTGGGGACTGAAGGTATTAATTCCATTTTACTAATGAGAAAAACAAACTCAGAGACTGAGTGACTTGCCTATGAATATAAATTTAGTCTGAATGTGATTCTTTCTCACTGTAAATCAGCATTTTATCCACTGTATTATATTTTCTCTGTCCAATTAGATAATTACCCTTCTTAAAGACAATATTTACTTTTTATACACACACATATTGTGCCCCCATTGCTTAATTTATACTGCATATGACAGGCATTCAATACTATTGGACTTGGGTAACAAATCTGTGCTTATATAGTTGGTAAGATCAGGAAGAGCCTCAAATCTTAAGATCATAGTAATAATTGTATAAGGATAATAAGTATCACCTAGGACCTAATCAATAAGGATATATTTTCTAGAATTTTGACTCATTATGCTAAGTCCAACTGCACCTCATTTTCCTTCATCACTCAATGCTAGAAACCCATCTGAAAACAACTTCATCTTCAGTACCACTCTATAATTAAGGAAAATTCATTTCACTGAAAGGATATAGAATAAGGATAAACATGTCTGCTTTTCATGGTTTTAGAGTTTTTGGGATTTTGTAGTTTGTGGTTACTGTTACTTCTAATCATGTATGAGACAGGAAGTATAGAGATCTTATAACTGGGAGCCAAGAAACCTGTTACTAATTTGCTTACTTCCTGGTAGCTTGGCTGCTAACTTATCTTAAAGCTTTGAGATCCCATGCTCACCTCCTCCTCAATTTACAACTCCTTGATTATATCCTCAGCCTTCTCCTTTATTCCAGTCTCTGATGAAGAAGTGGATTTTGTCCTTTTGAAGGCCAACCTCTACATGTACTTATTCTTGATCTCATCTCCTCCATTCTTCTTTAGCAGATTGCCTCATTTATTCTCTATCTCTAGTATTGAATCTCTCCCTATCTATTAGTCCCTTCAAATATCTCATATGTCTCTCATCCTTAAAATCTTGGTGGCATCCTTGATTCTTCTCATTTCTTATGCCGATGTATCCAATTTGTTGCCAAGTTTCATTGTATTTTTTATCTTAATAACATTTTCTATGTCCTCTTCTTTACTCTGACACTCATGCCTAGACCAATTGCTGGATCCTTGGTTCTTGTATATCAAATCCTTGCCTGCTTTCATACATCTATTCACTTAGCCACCAAAGGCATCTTTTTTTAAAAAATTATATCTTTTTATTTACAAAACATATGCATGGGTAATTTTTTCAACATTGACCCTTGTATAAACTTTTGTTCCAAATTTTCCCCTCCTTCCCCCTCTCCCCAGATGACAGGTAGTCCAATACATGTTATTATATGTTAAATCCAATATATATATATACATATTTATACAGTTATTTTGCTGCACAAGAAAAATTAGATCTAGAAAGAAAAAAAAAAACCTGAGAAGGAAAACAAAAATGCAAGCAAACCATAACAGAAAGAGTGAAAATGCTATGTTGTGGTCCATATTAAGTTCTCATAGTCCTCTCACTGGGTGTAGATGGTCTCTTCATTACTGGACAATTGGAACTGGTTTGAATCAATTCATTGTTGAAGAGAGCCATGTCCCTCAGAATTGATCATTGTATAATATTGATGTTGCCGTGTACAATATTCTCCTGGTTCTGCTCATTTCACTTAACATCAGTTCATGTCTCTCCAAGACTCTCTGAAATCATTCTGCTGGTCATTTCTTACAGAACAATAATATTCCATAACATTGTTATACCATAACTTATTCAACCATTCTCCAATTGATGGACATCCAGTCATTTTCCAGTTTCTAGACACTACAAAGAGGGCTGCCAGAAACGTTTTTGTACATGTGGTCCCTTTTCCTCCTTTAAGATTTCTTTGGGATATAATACCAGTAGAAACACTACTGGGTCAAAGGACATGCACAGTTTGGTAACTTTTTGAGCATAGTTCCAAACTGCTCTCCAGAATGGTTGAATCTGTTCAAAGAATGTATCAGTTTTCCCACATCCCTTATAACATTCGTCATTATCAAAAGCATCTTTTTAAAGAGCCTACTGGACCCATTTCATGCCTCTTTTTCATAAACTTTGATGTGTTATTATTTTTAGGGCCAAATTATAATATCTTCTCTTTGACTTTTAAAGCCCTTCCCAACCTGCCCCTTCTGACAGTTTAATTTTCTTCATATCCTATACAATATAGTAACACAGGCCTTCTTGCTGTTCCTTGCAATTTTATCTCCTGATCCCAGACCTTTTCATTTTTTCCTCCCTCCTGGTTCCCTTTAAGACCCAGTTCAAATACCATTTTAAGTAAGAGAGCTTTTATAGCGAGCGCTCCCTTCCTCTTCAGCTGCTAGCAATTTCCCTCTAAGATTACCTCCCATTTACACTATATGGAGAACTTTAAGGTACAGAGTTGTTATCTATTTTTTGTCTTCTTATGAAAGGTTGAAATCCTTCTACTTCACTGAATAACCATTTCCCACCTCCCATCCTCATGAAGTATTATACTTGATTCTTGGTTGTAGTCCTTTGCCTTCCAGAATATCATGTTCCACAATTTCTAATCCTCTCATTGTGCATCTGCTAAATGATTGTAGCTCCCAGATATTTGAATTTCTTTCTGGTCACTTGCAGTATTTTTTCCTTAAAATGATAATTCTGAATTTTGTCTATAATGTTCCTTGGAGTTTTTATTTTGAAATCTCTTTCTGGTGTGATAGGTGGATTCTTCCCTTTCCCCATAATAACTTTCTATGGCCAGATATTTTTTGTTCATCTTTTTTGGCCATTTCCCTTTCTTTTAAATTTGAGCTTTACTTCTGGGGTGGAGGGGCACTGTCTCCAGAATTTTGTGCCAGGAACTGCAGGCTATTTATTCGATGCTGCTGTGCTGTTGCCCTGGGGGCCATGGGGAACCCTTGTGTCTGGTGCTGCACTGAGGTGGTGAGGTGGGGAAGTGCCTGGTGCTAATGGGGCCTATAAAAGGGTCTGGCAGCTTGCTGGTATTGAATCAGGGTTCAAGTCTGGTGTCTGGTGTATTTCTGTATTTCCCTAGGCCTACATGAAGCATATGACCGTCTGGCCACTGGTAGCTATCTGTTTGCCCAGGGGTACGCTGAAGCAAGTGTGTGTGTGTGGGGGGGGATCTGACTTCTAGAAACTGCCCGTTGATTTGAGGTAAAGCAGAAGCATTTGGCAGTTTTCAGAGCTGGAGTCTGTCCATTCCCCCGGCGATGATTAAGTATTTGTTGGGGTCCTGATGTTGGCCTTGCCCTGCTCCACTGCTCAGGCGCTCAGACTCTCCCACTGGTTTGTTAAGGTGGGACTACTGCTGACTTGCTGGGCTTCTCCTGTCCTGGACTGTGTTTACCTATTACTAGAGTGAGACAGACTTTGCCTGTCAATCTTCCAGGGTTCTTGGGCTAAAAGATTGTTTCACCCTGTCTTTTTGCTGGGTTCTGCTGTTCCAGGATTGTTTTAAGGCTATATTTTATGGTTGTTTAGAGGTAAATATGAGAGAGTTGGAATAATTTACAGCTTATTCTGCCTTGTTGGCTCCTGGAAATCCCAAATTAGAGATTTTACTTTTTTTTTTTTTTTTTTTCCTTTTTAAGTCTGAACCTGTGACTTCACTAGTATGGAGAATCTCAAATTTTAGTTACCAAAGAGAGTGATCGAAAGAACATTAGCAATATCTCTTTTCCTATCTGTATGGATTTTTTATGAGAATCATCCATGTATCTATTGAAAGAATCACTGATAAGGATCCTGGAAGCTTTAACAAGCTGCATTCCACAGTGAATTAAATTTTTGCTAATAATTGGAGCCATCTTAACATGAAAAGGACCTGCTAGTCTCTCCCCAAAGCATTCCCTTTAAGAAGTCGGCATCACTTCCATATCTCAATGAGGTACAAGAGGAGAATTTTTGCTGACTCTTTGGTTCTGTTGCTAGTCCTCTTATCTTCTTTTCCATAACCTGTAACAGCATGTTCTTAAGTGAATACTATTTTTAGGTTTTCTTATTCTGAATATTTTCTCTTCCCAGTCTGATAACTATGTTTCCCAGAACATGAAATTAAACCTTTCCAGTTACAGAATATTATTTTCCTTATGCCAGAAATATAAGCCCTTTTAGTTATTTTTTCATCATTTATCTCTGTGGGGGTCATTTATACTTCCCTTTTATTTAATTTTTCTAAATAGTTTCCAATTCCTGTGTCATCAGATTTCTTCTAGCCAATCATAACAAATTCAATGCCTTTTTGTTTAGCTTGTTTTCATTAAATGTTAGAACTCTCTTCTTAAATCCACATATGGTACCTTATGAAATTATCTGCTTTCTTCTTACATTCATTAGACATTGTATCCTATTCACCCACCCTATTTAAAGCGAGAAGCTTTTTGAAAATTTTAAGTGAGATTTGAACATTAGATTTTGAATTTGTAGAAATTGAAAAACAAAAGCAAAATCTATATAAATACCTGGAGTTTCATGTACAAACCTCTTCTTTCATATATAGAAATATTGATTTTATCTAATGAATCAGTTTGGTATTTTATAAAATAATTTTTTTCAAAAAGAAAAATGTTAGTTATATATGATATTTCTTAACATTGCTTGAAAGCCAATATTAAAACATGTGGAAAACTTTTCATAGAAATTTTAGTCAACAACTATACCTGAACAAAAAAAAAAATACTCGAAGACAATGTTCTTCTAGTCTTTTTCTCATATTTTCATTTTCAGACAAAAGTTCATAGAATTATTCAATTAACAGAAATACTCAGGTACCATATATTTGTATAGTAATTGTGATGATGATTTAATATTTATCTAGGATGCCAAATATGAAAAAGTAAGCCATGTTTAAATGATTAAAGACAATAGGTAATAACACTGAATGATAACCACAAGGAATAATAAGGTTTTCATGATTGATATTCTGTAGCAGACTACATATGCAATTATATAGTTGATGAAAAAGTAGAGAATTCAAGGTTTCATTATGTTTATTGTTTGCTAATTGTAAAATAATAATATACAATAGACATAAATTCTGCAAAGCTATTATGCAACAAGAACCTAAAATTTTATGATATAAGGAAGACTTGCTTTACATAAAGCATGAAACTAAAGGAACTTTGGGGAACATGGCAGATTGATCATTTTCAAGAGTCTAGCTTTCTAGTACCTTCCACAAGAACAGACATAGAAATGTCTCCCGAAAGGTGGAAGAAGAAACCAAATCCCTTTAAAGCATTGTCACTATTCAGTAAAGGAAAATGTCAAAGAAATGAACAAGCAGGAAAAAGCATAAACACACTGAATGAATAACATGAACTTTTTTTTTTTTTAACAGAGAAAGGGGACATAAGGAAAAAATGATGAAATAACTCAAACAATTGCCTCAGAAACAAACTAAATCTCTGACAATACCTACAAATTTAATAATAAATATACTATAGGAAAGAAAAAAAGCTGACAACATCAGTAAAAAAGGGTTTGACATAAGTAAAATGGAATCTGACCTCAATAAAGAAGTAATAGGACAAAATGATAAGAAAACTCCATCATAGGGAGATGTCTGTGGAAAATATAAACAAAAATATGAACTCATTGAAAAATAGAATTATTTTAAAGGAAGATAAGAAGTGACAGAACCATTCAAAAGACATTTATATTCAGACTCTGGCTCTGCCACTTTCTATCTTGGCCAAGTCACAGCCTCTTGGAATCTTAGTTTCCTCATCTCTAAAATGAATGGGTTGCATTATATAACTTATAATGTATATTTCAGGTCTAAAAGAGTGCTTCTTGTGTCTAATAAATACTTAATAAATGCTTGTTTACTGATCAACCTTATGACATTCTAACCTGGGGAATACTTAATAAATTTACAAACATTGTATCGTGTTACAAATGTGATAAAATGAGGGTACAGAGTTCAGAAAAACCATATTGAGAGTCACAGGAATCTTTCCCCAAAATGTGAAGAAAGTCTGACAACTTGATATAAGTTTATCAAGAAAGTTTAGGACATTATGAGAAAATGTTTCTGTGATTTAAACAAAGGAAAAACTGCAGAATAATAGAACCATATGATGCTAATAGATATAAATGCCAGATTTGAATCATGTGTTATCATCAGGTTCCAAAAGTACAATAGCCAAAACAAATTTTTAAAAATCCAAAAATATCAAAATCTGAGATTAACATAAAGAGAGAGGGAGGAAAAGGAGAAGGAAAGAAACTGAGAGATGAAAAAGAGAAAGGAAAAAGGAAAAAAAGGAAAAGGAGAGTAGACTTATAAAAAAAAGTAAATATTTAATTTGCTTTTCTTTGAAGTTTCTAATTTAAAGTTTATGTACTATTGATTTAGAAGAAAGTGGCCCCATAATAGCCCAGTGATGGTAATGGTGTGTGTGTGTGTGTGTGTGTGTGTGTGTGTATGTGTGTGTGTGTGTGTGTGTGTGTGTATGTGTGAGAAAGAGAGAGAGAGAGAGAGAGAGAGAGAGAGAGAGAGAGAGAGAGAGAGCGCACTTTGAACCTCTATTCCAGAGCAAACAGGATAGATAAAGTAGAGGGAAGGGCAGGCAACTGAGCTGGGGTACAAGAGTCTGTGCTGACTAGTTATCTCCTCCCTTTGTCACCTGACGCAGTGGCAAACAGCCAGCTATTTTCTCAAGTTAACCTTCTGTCTGACTTGGCACGGAGGAAATCTTTCTACTTACAAATGCCTCTGATGACAGGTGACTTGCTATATCAGAACAAAATATAAAAGGGATATGATGTTCAAGTAGGGGTAGGGACTATTTCTTCTTTAAATAGTTTGGCAGAAATATGTTGGGAAAAAGCATAAGCAAAAAATATTGGGAACAGGATTAAATCTCCTTTCTAGGAGTGCCAAAGGCATGTCTTTTGAGTGGAGGAAATTAGAATGAAATCAGAATTACACAAGTTTAAAAAAGAAATCTGTTTTTTCACTACTCACAATAGCAAGAACTAAGATTAGACACTTTGTATTCATGGTTGAATTCACTTATAATTTATTTGAATTGAAAATATTTCCTTGGACCCTTAATGATTAGATACACATTTCTTCTAGTGTAATTCACCTGAAATTGGTGATGTAGAAAAAGTATTGTATTCGGAGTCAGAAAACTGAGTTCAAATTTTGACTTGCTTAATATCTCTGTGACTTTGGACAAATTATTATATTTTATGGGTTTAATTTTCTTATCTTTAAAATGAGGGGCTTAGATTAGGTGACCTCCAAGGTCCCTGCTAGCTCTAAATCTTTGACCTTATAGGGGTTTTTTTTGGGGGGGGAAGATTTCTTGGGAAAGTAGAGAAAGAAGGAAAGAGAAGGATGTGAAGTGCTAGTCTGTGCTTCTTCAAAAGATACAAATTATAATTAACAGTCCCGTGGGGCTAGAGGAGGCAGTTATGTGGAACAGGAAACTACTAGAAGGTTGTGTGACTGGCCCATGTCACATAGCTATTAGGTAGGATTTGAACCCAGCTCTCATTGACTCCAGAGCAAGCCTTACCATCAGTAAAAATTTTTAAAAAATTTTGAAGAATTTGAAAATTAACAAATGTTAGAACCTGGAGTCATAGAAAACTGGAAGATAGAGATCATTTCATACAAGTTTGCCATTTTACTAATGAAGAAATTGAGGCTCTTTGAAGCCCATAGCATCCTGTGTCAGTTGTAAAGTGGAAACATGAGCTCAGCTTTCCAGACTCGAACTATGAGCTTCTATATCTAGACCTGGCCACTGGATCCAGCCCACACTGGAGGACAGAATGAGGCTGGTGACTTTGCACATTAATTAGAATAAGCTAGAATCAAATGAGAGGAATATCCTGGGGGGTTCAATAAATTCAAAATTCAAGTACTAGAGAAAGCTATACCTTAATCACCACAAACTGTTGATGAAACTGAATAACAATCTGGTGATAAATGGGAGCAGATAACTATCTCACATTATATATTACACATTTCATACATAGGGATCAATGTTATAAATATCTTTAAATTATTTAAAAATAACTAAGTAATAATGTAACATTTTTCACAAAAAAGTTCTTAAATTAGCAAAATTAAAAGAAAATTTTAAGAAACAAAAATGATAAATGTGATTATACATATTTAAGGGGAAAAATTCTGCCCAACAAAAAGTCTTGTGTTCACAACAAAAAAGAAACACACACTGGGAGGAAAATCTTTAAATGTATCATTAAATATTATAATGGAAGGCTAAGTTCCAAAATCTATGAGGAACTAACAACTGTATTCTAAGTAAGAATTATTTTCTTATATGTAAGTGGACACAAGATTTTTATTGCGCAGAATGTTTTGGCATTTCACAGAGAAAAAACACAACCACATGAGAAAGCATTCAAAATCTTTAAAAATAAAAAAGTAAATTAATAACAATTGACCCACTATATTCTACGCTCATTAAATTCTCAAAGAAAATAAAGCATGATAAAATTAAATGCTGGGGTGCCTATGGAAAGATAGGCATACTAATGTTACTGGTTGATACTAATAATAATCATTATTATTTTTTAATAGCTTTTTATTTACAAGTTATATGCATGGGTAATTTTACAGCATTGACAATTGCCAAACCTTTTGTTCTACTTTTTCCCTTCCTTCTCCCCATTCCCTCTCCCAGATGGCAGGTTGACCAATACATGTTAAATATGTTAAAGTATAAATTAAATACAATATAAGTATACATGTCTTAACAGTTATTTTGCGGTACAGAAAGAATCAGACTTTGAAATAGTGTACTATTAGCCTGTGAAGGAAATAAAAAATGCAGGCAGACAAAAATATAGGGATTGGGAATTCTTTAATAATTATTTTCTAAAGCAACATAATATATTATATTAGCAATTTAATTAGCAATAAAGCAAATAAAGCAATAAAAAATAAGAATGACAAAGACATTTATGCTCTTTGAATGTCAAACTTAAAAAGAAACAATTTCCAGGAAAAAAAAATTGCCTGCATAAAAATATTTCTTGGAGCACTATTTATTGTATAGAAACTGAGAATTATTTTTAGCTGAGGAATAGCTGAACAAATTTTGATATGTAAATATAATGTATATTGTTTACCCATAAGAAAGTATATTAATCATTTTATTAATTTTTAAATTAATCATTGATCAAAGATATTTGGAGAGATATATCAAGTGACATGGAACCAAAAGACTAATATACACATACACATTGGCTATAGATCCATTAAGACAACAGTAACAGCAATATATCCACATTAAATACACAGAAAAGAAGTTCAGAAGGAGGTCATAGAAATAAAAGAGGATAATTTTGTGATTACCACATTAAGTTATTATGCATATCTTTTGTTTGTTTTAACAACCAGAAAACCAGAATTTTCTAGTTAAAAATACACTTTTTGTATGTTTTGCTTGTTTATTTTTAAAATTTCCATTTTTTCCTTCTGCTTTATACTTTAATTTTTGAAATCGAAATAATTTCCTTAATTTTTAAAAAAAGCATCACTTTAAAACAATGTCATTTTGTGGCAATAGCATGTAAACCTCACTATCCTCACACTAAGTTGAAGATAATGTGGTTATAATATTCAGACATCTCTGAATGTATGAATGAAAAAAGCATGTGCTTGGACAAGTCACTTAATCCTGTTTGCCTCAGTTTCCTCATCGGTAAAATCAGCTTGAGAAGGAAATCACAAGATCGCTCCAGTGTCTTTGCCAAAATGTCAAGTGGAAAAAAAGAGTTGGACATAATGAAACAGCTAAACCTATCACATGTAAAATAAATCAGGCAAAATAAAGTGCTTTGCAAACTTTGTAGTACTATGCAAATGTTCAATATTAATAACTACACATAAAAGTTTGAGAAGGTACATTTTACAACAAAAGCTTAGATTTCAACAAGTATAAAAAAAATGTGGCAAAGTTTATAGAGGATCATTCTAACTTGTCACTGTGTACCCCAGGACGACGTTATAAACAAAATACTTATCTGCATTGGTAGAAACAACTTCTGCACTTTCAATAACAAAAAAGTTCAACTTTTCTTCAGGCCCTCTGCCTGATTTCTTTTAGGTAGAACATAAGAGAGTCACTATACTTTAATTCTTAATGCCTTATTTAGAAAAGACTTCTTTTTTTTTTTTTTAAATACTAGTCTTTTATTTTCAAAATATATACAAAGATAGTTTTTAACATTCATTCTTGCAAAACCTTGTATTCCAAATTTTTCTTCCTCCCATTCCCCCAGCACCTTCCTCTAGATAGCAAGTCATACAATATAAATTAAACATGTACAATTCTTCTAAACGTATTTATTTTTTAATTTATATTTCTATACCTTAGTTTTATTTTTGAAAAGTTTTTTTTTATTTTCAAAACATATGCATTGATAGTTTTTAACATTTATCTTTGCAAAACCTTATTCCAAATTTTTTTCTCCCTTCTTTTCCCTTATCCCTTCCCCTAGATGGCAAGTAATCCAATATATATTAAAGATATGCAATTCTTCTATACTTATTTCCACAATTATTATGCTGCAAAAGAAAAATCAGATCACAAAGGAGAGAAAATGAGAAACAAAACAAAATGCAAGCAAACAATAAAGAAAAAGGGAAAATACTATGTTATGATCCACACTTGATCCCCACAGTCCTCTCTCTGGGTATAGATGGCTCACTTCATCACTGGCCTGAATCACTTCTCCATTGAAAAGAGCCACATCTATCTGAGTTAATCATCTTATTGTTGATCATTACATAATTTTATTGTTGCTGTGTACAATGTTCTTCTGGTTTTACTTACTTGTCAGCATCAATTTATGTAAATCTTCCCAGGCTTCTCTGAAATCATCCTGCTGATCATTGTATGTAGTTTGCCACTTGGTATCTCTCTGCTTCAATCACAACACAGGTTGTCACCACCCCCTGACTTCTCAGGAAGGCCTGGAGCCCTTCGGGGAGATGGGGAGCTGAACTAGACATAGTCAGCAGTTCCCTCTGGGCTGGAGAGTCTTATACCTTACCCAGAGTTCCCCCCACTGTCTGTGACCCTCTACATAAGCACACTCATTCTAAAAAACAATTTGAAACTATGCTCAGAGGGTTATAAAACTGCATATCCTTTGAACCAGCAGTGTCTATTCTGGGCCTATATCCCAAAAAGATAATAAAAAAAGGAAAAAGACACATATGTGTAAAAATCTTTGTAGCAGCTTTTAGTAGTGGCAAAAAAGTGGAAATTAAGTGGATGCCCATCAGTTGGGGAATGACTGAATAAGTTATGATACATGAAGGTAACTTTTTTTTTATTAAAGCTTTTTATTTTCAAAACCTATTCATGGACAATTTTTCAACATTGACCCTTGCAAAACCATTGTGTTCCAAATTCCCCTCTTCCCCCTACCTCCTTTCCTAGATGGCAAGTAGTCCAATACTTAAACATGGTAGAAATATATGATAAATCAAAAATATGTATGCATGCCCAATTATTTTGCTGCATAAGAAAAATCAGATCAAAAAGGGAAAAAATGAGAAAGAAAACAAAAATGCAAACAAGCAACAACAAAAAATGAAAATACTATGTTGTAATTCAAATTCAGTTCCCACAGTGCTCTCTCTGGATGCAGATTGATCACAAGGTCATTGGAACTGGCCTCAATCATCTCACTGTTGAAAAGAGCCATGTCCATCAGAATTGATCACTATATAATCTTCTTCTTGCCATGTACAATGATCTCCTGGCTCTGCTCATTTCACTCAGCATCAGATGTTCATTTAAGTCTCTCTAGGCCTCTCTGAAATCATCCTGCTGATCATTTCTTATAGAACAATAATATTTCATAAAATTCATATATCATAACTTATTTAGCCATTCTTCAACTGATGGGCAGTTTCTTGTCATTATAGAAAGGGTACCACAAACATTTTAGCACATATAGATTCCTTTCCCTTCTTTAAAATCTCTTTGGAATATAATCCCAGTAGAAACACTGCTGGATCAAAGGATATGTACAGTTTGATGGCTCTTTGGGCACAGTTCCAAATTACTTGCCAGAATGATTGGATCACTTCACAATTCCACCAACAATGTATTAGTATCACAGTTTTCCCACATCCCCTCCAACATTAGTCCTTATCTTTTCCTGTCATCTTAGCCAATCTGAGAAGTGTGTAGTGGTACCTCAGAGTTGTCTTAATTTGCATTTCTTTGATCAATAGTGATTTAGAGCACCTTTTCATATGACTAGAAACAGTTTCAGTTTCTTCATCTCAAAATTGTTCATATCCTTTGACCATTTATCAATTGGAGAATGGCTTGAATTCTTATAAATCTGAGTCAGTTCTCTATATATTTTAGAAATAAGGCCTTTATCAAAACCCTTGAATGTAAAAAAAAAGTTTCCCAGTTTATTGCTTCCCTTCTAATCTTGTCTGCATTGGTTTTGTTTGTACAAAACCTTTTAAATTTAATATAATCAAAATGATCTATTTTGTGTTCATTAATGAACTCCAGTTCTTCTTTGGCCACAAATTCCTTTCTTCTCCACAGATTTGAGAGGTAAATTATCTTTTGTTCTTCTAATTTGCTTATAAATATCACTCTTTATGTTTAAATCATGAATCCATTTTGATCTTATCTCGGTATATGGTGTTAGGTGTGGGTAAATGATTAGTTTCTGCCATACTAACTTCCAGTTTTCCCACTATTTTTGTCAAAGAGTGAGTTCTTATCCCAAAATCTGGGTCTTTGGGTTTGTCAAAAACTAGATTACTATGGTCATTGACTATTTTGTCCTGTGAACCTAACCTATATCACTGATCAACTACTGTATTTCTTATAATACAAAACCTAATGGTTTTTTATAATACTGCTACTTTATAATATGGTTTTAGATCTGGTACAGCTAGGCCAGAAGGTAATTGTTTTCTAAGAAATGATGAGCAGACTGAATTCAGAAAAATCTGGAAAGACCTACATGAACTGATACTGAGCAAAGTGAGTAGAAACAGCAGAACATTGTACACAATAAGAACAAAATTATATAATGATCAACTGTGATGGACTTGCCTCTTCTCAACAATGCAGTGATTAAAGGCAATTCCAATAGATTTCAAATGGAAAGTGCTAATCACATCCAGAGAGAGAACTATGGAGACTGAATGGAGATCAAAGCATAGTATTTTCACCTTAATTTTTTTTCCTTTTTCATAGCTTTTTCCCCTTTGTTCTGATTTTTCTTGCACAACATGACAAATATAGAAATACGTTTAAAAGTACTGCACATATTTAAGCTATATCAGATTGCTTGCTGTCTTATGGAGGGGGGAAGAAAAGTAGGGAGAAAAATTTAGGAAACAAAGTCTTACAAAAATGAATGTTGAAAACTATCTTTACATGTTTTTGGAAAAATAAAATACTACTGGGGAAGAAAGGTGATGTCCTAGATGAATCACCATATCATTTTTGACATAAGGCTTATGGAATGATTTCACTCTGTTACTCCCCTATAAAGAACATTAACCATGGTCTCTAGGATAGAGTAAAAACTATTCAGCCTTAAATTTGAAAATCTCTATAAGTGCCCCTATATATACATATTCAAATGAATCATTTCACAGATTCTCCACTCTAGTCAGACAACTCATTATTGTCTTCTAAACATTCACTGCTCATCATTCTCACATTTCTGCTTTTGTTCATGCTGTTCCTCTTCCTCCATGTTCTCTCACTTCTCTTTTTGCCTATCCAACTATTATCCACACTTCAAATTCCCAGTTTAAGTCCCATCTCCTCTGGACAGCTCTCCTGGGTCCTGACATCCCTCCTCTGGCTTCCCTTCCCAACCTACACAACCTCCATCCTGCCCATTTCCTCTTAGGATTTTCTAACTCTTATCTATCCTCAAAAGATACAATCTCACATAATATTTTGTGGCATTTCTTATTAACATCTTATATCATTATTTAAGTTTTTATGTGTCTTACTGAGCATAATTCTCTATCGACTTAGAAATACAAGGCATATCTCCCCACAGCACCATGTACTGTGCATAATAAGTTTTCAGGAAATTTCCACCCTGATCATGTCCTTCCTCCAATCAATGGATCTTAGGAGATGTCTCTTAAGAGAAAGAAGCACTTGGATGCCTTCATGATCAGTAACAATTATACAGTTCCATCATGTCATTCTTTCTTTTACTCTTAGTTACTATTTGGTACTCCATTCAAAATCATGCATTTGATTTTTCTGAATGTTCCTGTCAATTGCCAGTTTTAAAGAAATAACAATCTTTGAATATAAAACTATATATTAAGAATGACAAAGATAGTCATACCTTGATCAAGCTGTCCAATTTACTTGATTATACCTAAAAAGAGTTTATTTACAGGGGGAAAACTGCTCATACAAAAATATTTCTTGAACCATTATGGATACACCACCCATAATGTTGAAGAACATGAATTCTTTGTCAAAATTCAAACAAAGACTTCAGGATAACGAGACCAGCCATAGGATACTCTTGAGCTAATGCCATAAATCCCATGAGCTTATGAACAAATATTGCATCCTTTTCATGTAATCCTTAGATTAGTGAGCAGAATTTCCTTCTTTGATAACCTCTGCATTGTCTTGTGGTTAATCCATTGTCGTTATGTGGACTTTAAAGGTCTCTTTACATTTATTCTGCTTTGTAAATTGCATTCACATGATACTATTAGTAAGGTGTGCCTTTCCTCACTCCTAATTCTTAAATTTCTTATGACAATTATTTCAATTCACTCCTAAAACTAAAATTGTTATTGAATCAAAATACCTTCACACGGATATCTCACTACCCTAGATCAAATTCAATTGTGTTTCTCTTAGCTATAGAAAAGAGTTAAAAAGAAAGAATAGGAAATGAATACAAGTAATTTATTTAATATGAAAAGCCATGATTCAATGAAGTCCTGTTCTGATGTCTCATTGTTGCATGGAAATGATTCTGACTCCTCAGAAACTATTGCTGCTGAGCAAAATTCTGGGATGTCTTCCACAGAAGAAAAGATTTTGAACAAAGTATCATAGATTTAGAGCCAGAAGTGATTTCTGAAGCCATTTAGTCCAACCTACCATTTTACAGATGTGCAAATGAGAACCAAAGGTTAAGGAGGTTGTGAACCTGGTGATTTAAAACAGGGCTTCTTAAACTTTGTCCAATCATGTCCCCTTTTCACCATTTTTTTTTTTTTTACAGGACCACAGGTATATAGGTATTTAAAATAGGTAGGTACACAAATCAAACATTTACTGATAATAAATCATAATTTTGTGACCTCTATTTTCGGTTGTGCCATAATGGGATTGCAGCCCACAATTTAAGCTTTAATTTAAAGAATGTGATGTTCTCAACAAAAATTGGTAAGTTTGAAAGAAGGACAAGTCTAGGGAGAAAAAGAAAAAGGATTTTAATTTAATGAAATCCTTGCTGACTGGAGCATTTGAAACTCAGTGGAGCAGAGTGAAATGAGGAGATGGAAATAGTGTTTAGCAGGATACTGCAAGAGAGCCATGGGAAATGCATTAAAGTATGAAGAATATAAGACAATGGCTGGGAGGTTTTTGTCCCATAGTAAACTCCAGCCCCAGATCTCAGTAATCTGAGAGGTTGGGGAGAAGAGGGAATGTTGAAAATTAAACTGACCCATTTCCAGACCTTTGATTACAGTGAGATATTCAACTTCCCTCAAAGCACATGTAGAATGCTTGGTATTCAGATACTTAAATGACAAATGTTTTGTGAGGATGCATGAAGGTTACTCACTCTGAAAGGTGGCATTCTCTGTGAGGATTTTCCAACTTGTTCACATGTACAGCTTAATAATCATCAATTAAGGCTGAACTCTGACTTTGAAATTGGGCACATTTTGTTGATCTGAGATCATAACTTTACAGGTCTCAGTGGGCAGAATTCACTTAGAGGCTCCAGTGATAAGAGGCTTAGAGAAAAGTTTCCCTCCCATGTCTGACACCTACAACTAGATTCCAAGACAGAAGGCCTATGGCAAATAAGCAAATGGATCAGGAACAACCAGTGCAGAAAGGAACCTACATTATGGTGAGAGTCCCCAACTTTGAAATTATGGGAGAATGTTGCTTCCTACAGAAATTAGAAGCTGATGCTGTTGGCATGAGCATAGCGCCAGAGGCAATCGTCGCCAAGCATTGTGGCCTTCAAGGCTTTGGATTCTCATTCATTACCAACAAATTGATATTGGACTACCAAATCCAAGAGATATCAAATCATTGTTGTTTGTCTTTCCTTCTCAAAGAGGACCATGACATCAGGAAAGGGATGCTGTGCCATGCTAGTGAATTGGATTTAAATGAGGGAGGGCTGTGCAAGGTCCCTGCCTCACTTTCCCCTCTAGAGCCTTCTGGTTCAGTGGCCAGATATAGATCAGGATGAGTGGAGATGGACCTGGATGCAGTGGGAGACTTTGGCCTTTTTAAGTTAATTTCAATAGGTCTCAATTTGATTGAGGCTAGGTAGCAATTGAGATTAAAAAATCTCTTTCACCTAGTCCAAAAAAATCTAAATAAACAAATAAATGAATCTGGAAGGGGAAAATACTCAGGATTTCTGGCCAAAGCAGAAATGATAGATATTTATATTCAATCTGAGTCAATCAGGACCCAAACAATGACCAAATGGGGCTTGACCTAGGACCTATTGGTGCCAAATAGAATCAGATTGATTTTGGTTTAAGGCCCTGTTTTTAATTAAAGAAATCTAGCCAGAAAACCCCAAGATAGCTCAGGAAGCTTTAGTGAAATCTTCCACTGAGCCTGAAACAAGCAGAACATTTTGTTCATTCTCTGAGAATGGAGCTCTCCTAACTAGATCCCCATTACACAAGTGTTTATTGAGGATCTACTATGTATCCAGAATTGTTTTAGTGCCGGCACTAATAAAAATGTACCATAGAACTGGAAAATATCATAGAGATCATGCAGTCTAATTCTTTAAATATCTGATAGGTGAAATAATTAAAACTTGTAGAAATTGTGACTTTCCCACTATTAAAAAACTCCAGATTATTTCCACAGGAATTGATGTCTAGTCAGTTTTCTTTTGTCCTGTTTCTATATAATTGACTCTTTGAACTCATGCTTGTTCTCATGAACTCAGAGTTTCATGCTTGGGTTAAAAAAATCAGCCTCTTATCTGAGGAGTGTCAATGAGTAAGAAAGTAACAAAGTTAGGTGAGTGAGAAAGAAAATGTAGGAAGCTTTAGTGGAAAAATTATGAAGTAAGGGAGAATGACTTAGAAGTTTTGTAGTTGGGATGACTGAAACAAGGAGAAAATAGAGGGACTGAAGGTTTTATAGTATTCATTGAAATACAATTAATTGCCTTTTTAATAAGTCCTTTTCTTTGAAATAGAAACAGCTTCACTATAAAGATTACTTTCTAGTCTTCAGATGAATTTGTTTTACTTCTTATTAGAAATTATGTACTACTAACTACTGATTGTCTGAAACCTTACATTACAATCCTCTCCTATGGTTCTTCAGTACACGTAAGGGAAATTGGGAGTATCTAGGCTATATGACAGTGGCTCTATCTAGTTTAGCAAGCTAAGAAAAAGTATATAATAAAAATTCTACATATTGGCTTTTTCTCGGTCTTTCTCCCTTCATAACCTTGAAGAGAAGTTGGAATGGTCCATCTTGCTCTTGAAGATGGAAGCCTGAAAAATCTAAAAAGATAATCTCTCTTCTCTTCAAATTTCTCTAATTTCATCCCTCTATGAGATACTGATCTCAATCAATGAGGAAAGCACCATAGCAATAGGCTTAAGGTTTGGATTACATTTATATTTTTTGAACTGCCTCGAATCACATTAAAAAATATATTATTAGAAGGGGCAGATAGGTGGTGCAGTGTTAGAGCACCAGTCCTGAAGTCAGGAGGACCTGAGTTCAAATCTGGCCTTAACTTAACACTTCCTGGCTGTGTGACCCTGGGCAAGTTACTTAACCCCAATTGCCTCAGCAAAGAAAAAAAAAAAAGTAAATATTATTAGAAGCAGCAGTGTGAAGAACTAACTTTACACTAAAGAAGATCTGGCCCATGACACATATTGGCTATGTTTCTTTGGGCAAATTAACCTTGTTTGCCTTAATCCACTGGAGAAGGAAATGGCAAATCAGTCTAATATCTTTATCAAGAAAATCCCATGGACAGGATTGGTGTGATATAGTTATGGGTCACAAAGTCAGGTATAACTCAACAATTGAACAACTATACAAAGTCCTTAAAGTCTTCAAAAACTGTGATGTGAGTAGATGAGAGTGACAAATATATCTTGCTGGACTTCAATTAATCAGTATTTGACCTAAGGACTATTAGTTAAACCATATTCTAAATGATATGATTAGCTAAGAGATTTTACTTATATAAAAGAAATAAAGAGTAAAAGACTGAGTTCTTACCAATCACCATTTCACCATGTTTTATGGGTCTTGTCACTTACCTAAGAATGTTTTGAGAAAGTCAAGTGAAAGGGAGAAGGCAGAAAATTTCCAGATAGTAGAGATAGATGATCCTTGAATAGTAAATCTGGAAGAGATAGCAAATTATCATGGCAGGATATTGACTAAAGGTGAATGTCACTAAAAAGATCAGGAGCACAATAGCTGGTAAAGCTATTTTTTTTAGAACTTTTAGAATTCCACAAAATAAATGAAAAATTAAGATTTGAAGGTTATTAGCTAGACCATACTGAAACAGAGGGGCTTAGGAATAGCAATAGATAGCTAGGTGGAAGAGTAGATAGAGTGCCAGGCCTGAAGTTAGGAAGACTCATCTTCTTGAGTTCAAATCTGGCCTCAGATACTTACTAGCTGTGTGACCCTGGATAAGTCACTTAATCCTATTTATCTTCATTTTTTTTAATCTATAAAATGAGCTGGAGAAGGAAATAGCAAACCACCCCAGTATAATTGTCAAAAAACCCACACATAAATGGGGTCACATTGACTGACTGAAAAATGACTGAATAACAACAAGAAGGGATAGCAAACTCTGGCAAACATGCTTATAGACAGGTGATATCTCCCCAAGGCTTCTCTGCTATGTAAGTGCAGAAGACTCTCAGAATAGTTCTAAGAATCATTTTTCTCTCTTGCTGTTACCAGCTTAGGTGACGTACAAACAGTTCTGGTTCATGAAAGCACTCTGAGCCTGGGGATGGGAGATGGGGGTGATTCCTTTATCTCTGCTATTTTCCTCAGTGGTAAGATTGTTCTGGTTCTTGTTGTATTGTGCAAGTGTAGCAGCCCAGAGCAGACTCAAGCAGTGGACTTCTTAGATGCTTCCCATGTAAACCATAAAACACACTCTGGACATCCAATTAATCTGACCGAAACAGCAAAGAGCAATAAAAGTTGATGTAGGGGGTTAGGATTCAGAGTACTTTCTCAAAAACACCCTAAGTCATTCCTTCTCACTCTGACTTTTATGCTACCTGGTTTGTTCAGAACTTTCTTTAGAAGAATTGTTATTGCTGGGCCATTTTCAACTATTTATGACTATTCGTGACCCTATTGGGGGTTTTCTTGGCAGAGATACTGAAGTGGTTTGCCATTTCCTTTTCCAACTCATTTACAAATGAGAAAACTGAGGCAAACAGGATTAAAGTAACTTGCTTAAGATCACATAGCCAGCAAGTGTCTGAGGCTGGATTTCAATTCAAGAAGATGAATTGATGAAATAATTAATGGATCTTTAAATCACCATTCATCTCCTATTGTTGGAAGCTGCCCTAAAAATGCAGAATATAATTATTATCTTCTGCTGCAGCATTTCTCACAGATGCTCATTGCCTAATGTCAACATCTTTATGCCTGGATGCAGTTCCTTCTAGTTTCTGCATTACCATGGAATGTGATGATCATACATTCCTGCATGCTGCTGACACAGACATTAGATGGGTGGGGAAGTTTGGGAAAAGAGAACTTTAGCATTATGGTTGAGGCCAGTGAGCTTCGAGCTGGATATGAATTCCTGTGAACATGTCTGCCAGCCGTTTGGCAAGAGAAAGAAAGTATTTACTAGCATGATGCAAACCACTTCTTCCAACCACTAGTTCAACTACTTACAGATACACGTGTGTACAAAGCTGACCTGGGCTTTTCCTTCCTGGGTAATCCTTTGGACCACTTTGTTATAGTTCAGTTCACAGAGTTATGTAGTGACAAGAAGTTGGGGTATTAAGAGAATTATCTTGACGAAGGCAAAAATCACGAAGTAGTTGAATTCAAATAAGCCTTTATCAGGCACCAATTATGTATAAGAAACTTTCTTCCAACCCAGAAAAAATACATTTGTCTATTCCAGTCAGAGAAGTGGCTAAAAATATAGTAAAAAAATACACTCAGTTTATATTTGTAGTTGAAACAAAATACTAATTTCATGTTTCTATTTCATGTCTCTGAAACAGAGGAACAGCAATATAATTAAATAAAATAGAACATTTTAAATTAGAGTAAATAAACAAATATGTGACATATCACTTCTGAGAAATTGTTGAATCTAGCTTATGATATGTTGTTCTCACTCATACTCATTGCTCCTTAAAAGTTTCCAATATCAATATGTTTCCCCAAAATTAGTTTGAATGATAAAGGTTCAGAAAAGGGGTGCTATTGTTTTCAATATCTATTGATGGAACTCTTGCTAATTAACCCTTTCATCTCCTCATTCATCAGAGAAAACATGCTTCCAACTGATACACACAGAACGAGAATTAAATACTTCTTTTTCTGAGGAGGATAGGCTTACGTTCATTATTTCCAAGAAAGTCCTGGGTCTGGATAAACATCAAGTAACTCTCCTTCACCTCAAATTTTACCAGAACTACTGCAAACAATAAAGTGGAGTTCATGACTTGTAAACCTGAAGGAAACATCATCATATGACTGCTGACATTTCTATAACACTTTAAAATTTCAAAGGTTCTCACACACCACAGCTCTGAGAATACCACAGGAATTATTATATCCATTTTATAGATAAGGAAGCTGAGTTCCAGGGAGGTTTCAAAAACTTACACATGGCCATGCAGCTAGTTTCAGTGAAGGTGGAATCTAAATCAAGTCTTCCTGATCTAAGTCTGACATTCTATCCAATATAGTTTGTTGCTTCACTAACTTGGGCAGATGAACAGTGTGCCTGCTGAGCTAATTGCTGGCTAAAATCCAAGTAACTACAGCAAAATGTTATCACTTGATTAATCAACAAGCATTTATTAAGTGGCTACTAGGTGCTTTGCGCTATGCTGGGCCCTCGAGATACAAATATAATAAATGAAAAAATCCCTGTTCTCAACCAGATCACTTTCTAATGGGAGAGACAAGTTCATATAAGTACATATAGTATGGATACAATTTCCCCAAAGTCTTAGTACACTTTTGGGACAGTTTTTTTCAAACTTTTCAGACATCCTGGGTAAAGATAAAAAAAAAAAAAGTTAAATACAATTTAGTCAGGAAAGAAAGGCTTTAGCTAATAGGGAAGCCAAGAAAGACTTCATGCTATAAATAAATAAAAGGTGATAGTTGAATCACATTTTTTTCTTGAAAGAAGAAAGATATACTATGAGGAGGAGAGCAGGATGGATTGGATTTCAGGCATGAGGGATGGCCAGTGCAAAAGTATATAGTACATTGAGTGCTGTGTGAGGAACAAAAAGACCAGGATGACTAGATGTCAGAATGAAGGAGATAGATCATTTTATGATGACACTGAAAAGTTAGGTTGGAGTCTAGTTGTGAAAGACTTTAAAAAGGCAAAGAGGTCTTTATATTGTATCCCAGAGGCAACAGGGAGCACTAGAGATTTTTTAGAGTAGGGGAGTCATATAGTTATATTGACTGCTAAATAAAATTTTATTAGTAGCTATATAGAGGATAGATTGAGTTGGAGAGAGACTTAAGACTGGGAGGACAATTAGGAGGCTATTACAATCATCTAAGCAAGGGGTGATAAGGGCCTAGACTTGAATGGTGGCTTTAAGTGGAGAGATACTGTGAGGGATGAGAGAATTAAAAGTCATTGATAATGTCAGGGCCATGAACCTAGTAGTCTGCAAGAACAGTGGGGACTTCAATAGAAACAGGGAAGTTTGGAAAAGAGATGGGTTTGGATAAGTCGGTTCTAGGTCATCCAGTTTGATTTGACTCTCACTCATCCAGTCATTCGACAGTTGCTGATGTAGCATAAAAGTCATTTTTAGAGAGATGGTAATTATTCCCATGGAGCTAATGAGGCTATTGAGAGAGATAATACAGAAGAGGACCAACCAACACTAAGAAATACAGAGCCCTCTCTTACCTGCTAAATAAAGAAGCCCCGGGGAAACTCAAAGTCCCAAGTCATCCTTTTACAATAAGACCTGCAGCGAGGACCCTGAATATCTGCTCTTTGCCAATTCCTCAGGAGTTTTCTCTCTTATTTTTAAGTTGAATCAGCATTATTCTCTAGGTCCAGGCTCCTTACTCCTTTCCCCTATTGCTCAATCCTACTAAACTCAGATAAGAAGCCTATAAAAAAACCCCAGATTGTAATGGGGTGGGAGAGGGTACCCCATTCTGTCTGGGTCCTAGTGGATGATATCCAACTCCACCAAAGTGTCTATGTTCCTTGACTGCCTTTCATACTCTAACTACACTATTACATACATAACTACACTACACTACAAAGCTGGTTTGCTTTATTGATGTGTGTATTACATTTCTTTGTATTCTGAACCTCCTGAAATAAGACAAACACCTACAATTAGAGAATATGATATGGATGAATGAGTAAAGGAGTGGTCAGACAGGTATGAGGAGAACTCAGAACAGTGTCACAAAAAACCTGGATACACTTGTGTAATCAGGACAGGTCGGCTAACAATGACTAAAGTGAAGACTAAAGTGGCCTAATGGTCAGGCATTGCACTAAATGTTTTTTACAAGTATTATCTCATTTGAAGTAGGTTAAGATCTGAGAAAAGACTATCAGATTTGGAAATTAAGAGATCATTGGTAACTCTGGAGAAAGAAATTTTAGTTGAGTGATAGAGTCAGTATGGAATGGTAGTTACAGTGCCAACAGGAAGTGAGTTCAAATCCCAGACACTTATTACTGTATGAGCATGAACAAATCTCAATTTTTCAACTGTAAAATGAATTGGTTGGACTCAATAGCCTTTAAGTTCTCTTCTTGACCTAAATCTATGAACTCATACTTCTGTAGTTGAAGATTAAAGGAGAAGTAAGTATAGACAACAAGTGTGAACAATTTTTTCCCCTAGGAATTTAGCTGGGAAAGAAAAGAGGGACATAGAATGGAAGCTTAAGAAGGTTGGTAGAGTCTAGTGAAAGCTTTTATTTTAAAGGATGAGGAAGACTTGGTAACGTTTAAGGGCAAGAGAGAAGGAACTAGTAGATAGGAAGGAAGGATAGTAGAAGGAAGATATCACCAGGCATGATTTGTGGGGAGAAGATGTAAATCTACTTTATCCAAGAAGACAGGAAAGGGTAGAATTACATATTAAAGGGCTGGCCTTGGAAAGAAGGGGCACCTTATTATCACAGATTTAAGAAAGGAGGAAAGAATGGGAAATGAAGTTAAGGGGTTTTGAGATAAAGAGAAAGGGGAGAAAGAAGAAGTTACAGAACCTCTTTGAGTGGTTCTACAGTATAGGACAATAAGTATACATTTCTAGTTAAAACCTTATCCTCAAGGAAGGGAGATCTAAGTTTTCTTTCCACAACATGATTTTTATGGAAATGTTTTACATAACTTCACTTGTATTTTCCTAATAGGGAATAGAATGAGGAGAAGAAAGGAGAGAAGGGAAGGAAGGGAGAGAATCTGGAATTTAAAGTTTTAAAAAACAAATATAAAAAATTGCTTTAAGTGTAATTGGGGAAAAAGAAAAATATTTTTTTTTTTTAAAAACCGACCTTATCCCCAATAATGCTACGCAAACTTGCTTCTGTGAGTCTAGCGCTGATCTCTTCCTGCCCATACTATTATAGCATAGTTTATGTCACTTAGATGAAACATAGCATTTTACTTTATATTACATTTAGGGATGTGTATGTCACATTCATGAGCATAAAGGCATGTGGGTGTTCAAATTTTTAAAAAGGACTATTCTCCAACTGATAAACAGTAAAGGCATATAAACAGGCAGTTTTCAAAAAAAGAAATCAAAGCTATCTATTGTCATATAAAAATGATTTAAATCCCAATTGATTATAGAAATGCAAATTAAAACAATTCTGAGGCATTACTTCATAGTTATCAAAGATGACAAATGCTAGAGGGAATGAGGGAAAATAGATAATGGATTGCTGGTGGAGTAGAGAACTAATTGGTCTAACTTTAACGGAGAAAAATCTGGAACTATGTCCAAAGGGCTACAAAACTATGCATTGCTTTTGATCCAACAATTCCACTACTAGGTCTGTAGTGGTCAATGAAAAAGATGAATGAAAAGAGATCAATGAAAAAGGCAAAGGACTTATATGAACAAAAATATTTATAGCAAAAGATTTATATTTTGTGGTGGCAAAGTATTGAAAATTGAAAGGATATTCATCAGTCTAAAAATAGATGAACTTGCGGCATATGAATGTGATGGAATATTGTTGTGCTATAAGAAAAGATGAGGGGGAATGGCCCCTCAAGTCCTATATGAACTGATGTAAAGTGAAGTGAGAAGAATCAGGAGACAATTAGTCACAGTAACAGCAATGTTGTAATAATGGTTAATGTGAAATAATTGGCTACTCTGATCAAAGCAATTATTCATGACAATTCCAAAGGACTTTTAATGAAAAAAATTCTATCTCCTGAGGAAAAAACTGATGAACTCTGACTATGAATTGAAGTATAATTTTCTTGATTTCTTGATTTTTTTTTGTTTTATTCCATTATGGCTAATATGGAAATATGTTTTGCATGATTTCATATATGTAATTGATATTATATTGTTTGCCTTCTCAGTGGGTGGAGAAAGGGTGGTAGAGAAGGAGAGAATCTAAAACTCAAAATTTAAAAAGAAAAGAATGTTACAAATAAATATATATTAAGTTTTTAAAGGAAAAAAATCATCAAAATATACAATCATTTTAATATACAAAGAACACAGAATGATGATTACATTTGAACTAAATTTTTACTATGTATAGTAGAGTACACTATATTTCTACTATGTATAGTATAGTATACTGTGTATAGTTTTTAATGTATTTAAATTAAATTTAGTAAGGTAGTAAGAAAAAATTTATATACATGCAAACAGAGAGAATAATAGCAAGACCAGGTAATGAAATGAATATAAGAGTATAGCATGGTCCTCTAAAAAGTGTCAAGACAGCTAAATTCAGAATGAGTTTTATTTTTACTGTCAATGAAGAATGCTCTCTTTATCATAGAAGTCATTTATTCTCCTATGAAAATACAGTTGCTGCTAACACATAAAACACCAATATGTAGGTGTTGTCCTTATTTGCTTCAAAAATAAATAAAACAATAAATTAGACTTGAGGCCTGGGAATATGACATATTTTAAAAGTTTCTGATGATGTCATAAAGAATTGCTTATTTCCTTACTTGCTATTGAGTCCTGGTATAATTTTCCCTGATACACTATGCGAGCAATGTTTTCTTTCTTTTTTTTTTTTTTAATAACTTTTTATTGATAGAACGCATGCCAGGGTAATTTTTTACAGCATTATCCCTTGCATTCACTTCTGTTCCAATTTTTCCCCTCCCTTCCTCCATCCCTTCCCCCAGATGGCAAGCAGTCCTTTACATGTTGAATGGGTTGCAGTATATACTAGATACAATATATGTGTGCAGAACCGAACAGTTTTCTTGTTGCACAGGGAGAATTGAATTCAGAAGGTATAAATAACCCGGGAAGAAAAACAAAAATGCAAGCAGTTTATATTCATTTCCCAGTGTTCTTTCTTTGGGTGTAGCTGCTTCTGTCCATCTTTGATCAATTAAGGCTCTCTTTATCGAAGAGATCCACTTCCATCAGAATACATCCTCAAACAGTATCGTTGTTGAGGTATATAATGATCTCCTGGTTCTGCTCATTTCACTCAGCATCAGTTCATGTAAGTCTCGCCAGTCCTCTCTGTATTCATCCTGCTGGTCATTCCTTACAGAACAATAATATTCCATAATATTCATATACCACAATTTACCCAACCATTCTCCAATTGATGGACATCCTTTCATTTTCCAGCTTCTAGCCACTACAAACAGGGCTGCCACAAACATTTTGGCACATACAGGTCCCTTTCCTTTCTTTGGGGTATAAGCCCAGTAGAAACACTGCTGGATCAAAGGGTAGAGCAATGTTTTCTTAAAGAAAATCAAAATTCTCATTTATTTTAGAAAGTTTTTGCTTTAATTCTAGGAATAAAGCAAAGTGATAGATACTATAGATAGCTAGTAAACTTTAGACCAGAGGTAGAATTGTAGTAGCAGAGACTCTTGATCTCCCTTTACATTTCTCCTTTTCCCCACATTATCCTTTATTACTATTGTATAGGAGAAAGATTTCTCCATTACTAGATATAAGAATAATTTCTGCAAGTGCCAATATCACCTGTTTAGGGGAGGATAATATGAGCTGAAGAAGTAAACTGGAGAAGTGAACTGACAAGTAGAGCATGAAAATTAATTTTTAATTGTTATTAGTAACTTCAAGTCAAAGTTTTGGAAATGACTCTACAAAGGCAAATGATAAAAGCAAAGGTGAAGCCTAACTAAAGTGGTCTCACAATTTTAAAATGAACTAGTAATTGACATTCACAACAACTCATATGATTCTCCCTATTGTTTCTTTCATTTCCTTAACTTTATTTTTTAATAATTTTCCATCCCTACTCTCTCCCATTCATAGTGATTTGGAAAATCTGATTTGATAGCACATTTCATGCCTCTTGCTTAATGTGCAAAAATGTCTCTTTTTGACTCTGCTTGGGAAGTAAGATAGATAGAAGACAAATGTTTAGGGCTGAGGTTTGATACCAATGGAGGGAATTGAGTTGATGAGTATCTTAACAGAAAACAGAATAAAGGATATTATCAAAGACACTTAAGATTAAAAAAAAGAAGGGACAATAGTATAATTAGAGCTAAGTATAACTGAGAAATACTTTCCTTGATATACATGCAATTAATTTGATACCTGAGTGGAAAATGGACTGCAGACTTATCTTGAAAGATGTGTTAAGGATCTGCACTAAAGTGCTAACAATGTCAGAGGAGAGAAGAGTACACATATGACAGATATGACAAAATCACCAAGAATTGGCAACGGATTGGATATGGAGGATCACAGAGAGAAGGTAAAAAGTTAAGGATCATGGCAAGTCTGAATGATTGAGAGGATGATTGTATCTTGATAGTAACAAGGAAGTTTGGAAGTGTGGAGTGTTTGAGGGAAAAGATAATGAATTCAGTTTTGGATTTGTTGCCTTTAATACATCTATGGGACATTCAGTTTGAGATGTCTAATAAGCAGTTGAATATAGAAGACTGGAGGTCAAGAGAGAGTTAAGGGCTAGATAAGTAGGTCTAAGAATCATCAGAACAGGGATAATAATTGAAACCATGGGAGCTGATGAGGTCACCAAGTGAAATAAGAGAGACAGAAAACAGAGGAAGGAAAACAGGGCAGAACCTTAGAAGGAACTCATCTTTGGAGAGTGGGATCTGGATGAAGATCCAACAAAGGAGACTGAGAAAGAGCAGTCAGACTGGTAGGAAGAGAATCTCTATTCTATTCAAACTACTGTACAATGGATAGTTCTCCTTGAGGATGTCACATGCATTGGTCTCATTATTATATACCTTGTTTGATATTAGTGATCAGAGAGATAGTTTTAAAAAGTGATTTCTATTTTTCCATCCAGAAATTTTTATATGATCATGCTGATATGAATTGGACATACTTTGTTGCACTAAGGTCTTTAAGAAGACATATTGCTCCACCAAATCAAATGGTTTTTTAAAATTGTCAAACGATACATACAATGGGATCTTGTATGCTCTGAAGCTTTCAGTCAATTGTATTACTAAAAAGATATGATCTGCCATAGAATATCACTTTAGAAAGTCTATTTGTTCCATTTTTGTCTTTTCATTAAGGACGTCTTCTATGCATGCATAGATTATTCTTATAAAATTTTTGTAAGGATGGGAAATAAACCTATGAATTTGTATTTATCTAAATTCTTAGTTACCTTTTAAAAATTAAATGTAAGATCTGAGTTCTTTTTCCCACACGCCTTTAGTGTCTTCTCTTCTTTCATATATCTTGAGAAATTATCACTTATAATTTCAAAAATATGTTGCTTTCAGCATGAGGCTCTTCTTTGTATATTTAGTCTAGTCCATTTATTTCTCCACTTTTCCCTCCTGTATACTGCTCTCAAGTTGGGCATATCTAGAATGATGAAGAATCAAATGCAGTGACTCTATGTCCTTGATGGTACTAAGTTTTTTTTTTTTTTAATAAAAATCTTTAAATTTTTATCTGTTGTATTTCAATTACATTTCAAGAAATATCTTGGAATAAAAATTAAGATCTTCCATCAAACTTTAAACTTGATTTCCTTCTACTACTTCCCATTGCTTTATTATATTCCTCATAATATTTTACTCCCCTTCTTTAAAAGTTTTCAAAATGTGTTTGTATTCTAAAATGGTATTGTTTTTGACAAGATGATCAAATATTTGCTGAGTGAGGTACTTTATAGATACATTTATCTCTTTATTATGGCAATATAGTATATATGTATATGTACAGATATATAAATATATATTTCTATTTCTATGTGTGTATTAAATTTCTCTAGAAAATTGTTTTAGTTAATCCTTGTTCTTCCATTTTTCATTTTTGACATCAATATCTTTTTTAAAAAAATTATACTATGGTTATTTAAGTTTTCTGCTTTATTTTTTCATTATCATTCTAGTTTTTTATTAATTTTGATCTGTGCACTAACAAATAGGTGGCATGACTATACACAGAGCTAATATGAGAATGACTCCCATATTAAGAAGAAGTTATTTCTTATAGTTGTCAACTGTTTAAAAAGGAGATACAGTAAATTAAATATTTTTCATGAAGTGATGTTTACTTTGTAACATCAATATCTTTTTTTCCTCATTTTGAAAACTATGCTTTTAATAGATTTAGATCTATTTAATAGATAAAGAATTTTTCTTAGAAGTCAAGCTCACTGGTATATAGTTCACAGGCTCTATTCTTTTTCTTCTTTTTTGAAACTGGAGTATTTCCCTTTCTCCAATCCTGTAATTCCTCTAATATCTTCAGTCTTTCAATATATCGCAGTATCATAGATTTAGAGCTAGAAGGGACCTTACAGGATATGTCCAGTAGCTTTATTTCAGTGGTTTTTGGTTTTTTTATTTTTTATTTGGCATTTTATTTTCTCCAGTTATATGTAAAAACAATGTTAACATTCTTAAAGAAAAAAAAAAAAACTTTTAGAGTTCTATATCCTCTCCTTCCTTTTCCACACTACCTTTTCTTTGAGAATGGAAGCAATTCAATATAGAGTATGCATCTGTAGTCATGCAAAACATTTCCATAACAATCATGTTATGAAAGAAAGCCTAGGTCCCACTAAAAAACCCTCAAAAAAATGAAGTTAAAAAATATGCTTCAATCTGTATCCAGACGATATAAGTTCGGGTATGAACAACATTTTTCATCACAAATCCTTCAGAATGGTCTTAGGTCATTGTGTTCCTGAGAATAGTTATATCACCCCCAGTGGATCATCTTACAAAATTGCTGTTAGTTTGTATATAAAGCATTTCACCTTGCATTAGTTCATAAGTCTTTCCATGTTTTTCTGAAAGTATCCTGCTCATATTTTATAGCACAATAATCACATACAACAATTTATCCAGCCATTCCCCAACTGATGGGCATTTCCCTCAATTTCCAATTCTCTGTCCCCAGAAAAGAAAATACTTTTGGGGCATATGTACTTTTAGTTTTTTTTTTTTTTTTTAATCTCTTTTGAAATATAAATCTAGTATGGTATTACTAGGTCAAAGATCATGCATGATTTTAGAACCCTTTGGGTATAGCTCCAAATTGTTCAGAATGGTTTAATCAGTTTACAACTCCACCAACAGTGAAGTAGTGTCCCAATTCTCTCACATGCTTTTCAACATTCATAACTTTCATTTTTTTTTGTTATATTAGCCAATCTGATAAGGTGAAAAGTGGTACCTCAAAATGATTTAGAGCACTTCTCACATGCCTATGGAGAACCTTCCATTTGGCTAATTCTGCTTGTTAAGGCATTTTTTTTCCTTACTGGCTTTTTGTACTTCCTTTATCATTTGGCCTAGTCTGGTTTTTTTTTTTTTTTTTCCACGTGTTTTCTTCAGTTGTGTGTGTGTCTTCTTTACCAACTTCTTGATATGTTTTTCATTATTTTATTGCATTATTCTAATTTCTCTTCCCAATTTTTCTTCTACCTCTTGATTTTGAAAATCCTTTTGAACTCTTCCATGGGCTGAAACCAATTCATATTTTTCTAGGAGCCTTTGGATATAGGAGCTTTGACTTCTTTATCTGCTGAGCATGTATTTTAATCTTCCTTGTCACCAAAGTAACATTCTTTGGTCAGGATGTTTTTCTTTTTTGCTTTTATGCATTTCCCCAGTTTATTATTTAATTTTAAACTATTTGTTAAAGTAGAGTTCTGCTTCCAGAGTGGAGGGTGCACTGTCCCCAAGGTTTTTTTTTTTTTTTTTTTTTTTTTTAAGCTTTTTTCAGAGATATTTCTAGGGACTTATAAGTTTTCAGTTCTTACAAAGTGGAATGATCTAAGGAATAGTGTGGTTACTACTCTCTTGGCCTGTGCTCTGGTCTGTTAGAGACTACAAGCATTTTTTTTTTTTTTTCTGTTCTGGCACTGTAAGGAGGGTCCCTGCTCCATTATGGCTGCAAGCAATGGTATGGTAGAGCGCCTCCTAACCCTGGGACTGCCCCCCAGGACTGTGATCTGGATCAGAGTATGGACAAAACAACAGAATTCTGTCTCAGTGCTAGCAAAGAGGCCCCTGTAATCTCTTTCTGACCAGTTGTTCAATCCCTTTCCTGTCTACAGGTTGAGAGCTCCAGGTGCTGCTGCTGCCACTGCAGATTCAGTGGTTCTCAAGGTGGTCTTCTGGTTTTCTGGGGATGGGGCTGTGTTGGCATAGCCTGTGCTGTATTGCAATCCATTCTCACTCTGATACTAAAGACCTTTCTTGCTGGTCTCCTAAGCTACTTGGCCTGGAAAATTGTTTCACTCTGCTTTTATGGTGGGTTCTGCCACTCTAGAATTTGTTTAGTGTCATTATTTAAAAATATTTGGAAGAGTTTGAGGGAGAGCTCAGATTAGTCCCTAACTTTACTAGGCCATCTTGGATCCATGTACCCTCCATTTTAAAAATGAAGAAATTGAGGTTCAGAGAAGAATTTTCCCAAGGTTATGTAGGTAGTAAGCATCATGGGGAAGAGCCAAAAGGTCCCCTGGCTCCATGTCCAAAACATTTTCTAATAGACTAAAGTAGTTCAGCAATCATTCACAACTACTAATTCTTTTGGTACCCTTGAATGTAGTTCATCTGTTCTGGGTGACGAGTTCATTTAATTTTTTTAAAGTAACACTTCATTCTTCCTGTTAACTTAAAGTGCCATAAGTATTTGCTGAGATACTGGGAAAGTCACTTTATCTCTATTTGCCTTAGTTTCTTCAAATTATGGGGATAATAATAGCACTTACTTCCCAATGTTGCTTATAAGGATCAAGATAAAACTTGTTGCTAAATGCTTAATAAATGCTTTTCTCCCTATCTTCCTCTGGGTTAACCCCTCTTCCACATTACAGACCTTTCTGAGTCTCATTTCCTTCATCTGTAAACTGAAAATAATACTTGAATAATTAATTTGTAATTGTTACAGGGTCAAATGAATAGACATATTGTACATATATATATATATATATATATATACATATATATATCCTAGAGAGTGCTATACATACATAAGCTACATTATTTTGGAGTGCCCATGTTAAAAGACAAATACTAATTAATTCAGCCAAACATATCAATTTCATCTTTGCAGTAAATTTGCTAGTTGGCTAGTGCACAGTGAAATGATTTGGACATGTGAAGATTTATTGGGAAATTAATGTAATATGTGGAAAGTTATACTTACTATGGAAAATATTAAGTGAATGAAAATAAGAGTCAAGAAGTCTTCTTCCTTGGCAAATTAGCATCAGAAGTGGTAACATCATAGGCATATGATAATATAACATGTATATACCTTACCTCAGAACTTCCTGATTCCTAGAAAATAGCAGGTAGCCACAGGGTAGTTACCAATCTATCATAGTCATTTGTAAATAAAGGGAATATTCACAATCTATCCTCTATCAATGTCTTTCTCCTAAATGGAAAAGGAAAGGGGTATACTTAGCTATAAAATTCATCAGGGGTTGTAATGAGTTCAACAGGTAGATAAACAAATATCTATAATATAGAAAATTATAAGCTTTAGTGTGGGTAAATTAAGGGATAGTGAGAGATTAAAAGAGGTCTAGGACAAAGTTTTAAAAGGTCCTCTTAAAGCATTTGCAGATCTGAAGAGTAATCCAATAAGATCTGAGAATTCAATGATCCTGTGGAGTTGAGGAGGAATTAATTCATTATATAATACAAGAGTAACCAAGGACACAGCATTAAGCCAGCTTTAAAAGCTGTCACATGTACCTCAAAGGTTACATAAGAAAAAGCCCACAGAATTGCAAATAAGTGAGTCAGTCTTATTGTTCCACATATCTAAAAAATAAATTTGATCCAAAGTAAAAATTTTTTTAGACAAGCATAAATGTATGGTTAATTGGTTTTTCAAGAGCATAGTGTTTCCTGTCTTCTGATATGATACTGAAAAATAATGTATTCAGAGGGAGGAGGGGACAAATCCTTATGGGGTTTACTTTATAGTAGTTACTTGTCTTCTGAAAATGATTACTGGAAAATATGAAGAAAAATGAAATAGGACATTCATACAAAACAATATTTTCCAAGAGGCATGATTTAATAACATGATTTCTTAATTGTAAAATCTAATTGCCTTTTATCAATTATCATAGATATTAATCATTCTGCATCATTTGGCATTGTTAACTGAGATCTCTCTTTTTGGTAATTCTTTTATTTCTTGATTTTCATAGCTTTGCTTACGTGGTTCTCTTCCTAGCTGTCTACTTGTTCCTTCTAAGTATCCTTTAAATGTTAATCATATACTTCATTCCCATTAACTATGGTGTAATTCAATGCTCTGTTCTAAGCTTCCATCTCTTTTCTCTCTATACTTTCTCACCTGCTGATTACTTTAGCTTCTGTTGATTTAATTATCATCTTTATGCGGATGATACACAGATCTATGTAGCTAATCTTAGTCTCTCTCCTGATTTCCAGTTCTACATCACACACTCCCTCTTAGACATTTTGAACTAGTCCTATAGCTATTTCAAACTTAATGAATTTTTCAAATGCAAAGTAGAAGTTACTATTGTTCTGTCTTTAATCCATTCTTTTGCTTAACTTACCTATTGCAAGGAAACAATCAGTCACCTAAGTTCACAACCTTGGTGTCATGACTCACTTCATATATCTAGTCAACTGCCAAAATTTATAATTTCTATACCACTTGTCTACTTCTGCTCTTCACAGTTTATATATCTACCACTCTAGATTACATTTTTACTTAATGAGGACTGAATGTGGCATGAAATACGCACTAATACTGGATAGTGGATACTGGAAAACTGATGCACATAGGATTAAATAACTTGTCCATGATCACACATCTAGTAAGTGTGTGAAGCCATATTTAAAGTCAGGAAGATGAGTCTTCCTATCTTTAGGTCAATCAGGAGATCTCAGCAAGAGAGAAGCCAATTTCCATATTTTCAGTGTTGTCTCCCTGGAGCAGACACATAATATTTGCTCATTTTCAAATGAATGATATCCAATCATGCTAAGGGAAAGGGTTCTTTATACAAGGATCCCCATATAGAGATGGTCTAAAATCTACATGATTCTTAATATCTTCTTCCTTTTTTCCCACCACTCTGTCACCAATGGGAGGAACAAGATGAAGGGGCATTTTATATTTTTCTTTTCTTCATAGGGGTCCATGAACAAAGAATTTGTCACCTAGTGGCCAGCCTGCAGTTGATGAAGTTCTCCCTAATTAGATTAGTCTGTCACTGGGACAGCAAATGGAACCCTTCCAGCATAGTATAATCTGCCTCAGTTGATGCTTTGCTAGCAGTGCCTTCAAGCATCTATACTCACCTCCACTGCCCCAGAAGGCATCAGATAATGAGTTTTGTAGAACCATTAGATTAAGCAATTATGAATGTAAGTTATTCTAAGCAAGGAGTATTATTTGCCTTTACAGGATTTGCTTCCTAAACTGGATACACAGAAACAGATACACACAACTATAATTTGACTTGAGGATTAAAAAAAAAAAACACATTGAATTTTGAATCTGGAAGAATTTGGAGTTAGAACATCTGGTTCAATTTCCTGCTTAGTAAATAATCCTTTCTGGTTTACTGGAAAATGGTCTTCTAAAATTTAAATGCCATCAGTGAGGGAAGGGAAATGACTATCTTACTTCATTTTATTTATTTGTATGAGGCAACCTGGATTAAGTGACTTGCCCAGGGTCACCCAGCTACTTGTGTCAAGTGGCTGAGACTGGATTTGAACCCATATTCTCAGTCTATTCACTGTGGCACCTAGCTGCCCTAAAATTACTAACCTAAAAGGTGGGCTATTCCATATATTAAATGATGTGATATAAACTAGAAAATGGGTATTTCAGAAGATGACTATGGCAGGAGAGTTCTGTATCAAGGTAGATATGTAGCTTGTACAATATTTTTCTCTTGAAGAACAGGTATCAGATGATGGTGCATGGAGAGAATAAATGAAGGCTTCATTGAGCCTTTTGTCTCCTTTTCACATCCAGTTGTGCCCATAGCTAGTTTCTCATTAAGTCTAAAGCACATGATTCCAACTCTTCTAATCATGTAGATTTTAGGTATTGTCTCACTAAAAGAAATACTGCATATATTACTATGTGTAAAAACAGGAAGATAGAAAATTAATAAGGAGATAGCTATTTGAATTGCAGATATATTTTAGCAATAAAAAAATCTTTAAAATATTTAAAATAAAATCTCAATTTCAATTTATTTTAATATTTAATACAAATTTAATAAAATTAATTTAATACCTAATAATAAACTTAATTTAAAATAAATTATTTGAAATAAAATTTCCAGATTATATCTTTACCTAATATAGTGTTCATTCATAGAACCCTAGGTTCAATAGAAAATTGAGCTCCATGTTCTAGTCTTGATTCTGCTGATAAATTTGTGAGATTGTGGCCAAATCACTTAACTCCTTGGAGTGTCCATTTTTTTACATAGAATATAAAGAGGTTGGACTGGCTCTCTAGAGTGTACCCTATAACCTAGACATTCAGTGAATTCAAAATTGTTTGGCAAATACTTTTAAAGATTTGATCTTAAGATCAAGGGACTAGATTGTAAGATAACTTAAGAGATCATTTAGTCTAATCCTTTTATTTTTATGGGTGAAGAAACAAAGATCAAGAGAGTTAATGTGACTTGCCCAATATCACACAGATAGTAGCAGAGCTGAGAGTTGAATTCAGGACATAGAATCATAGATTTATACTTAGATGGGACCAATATAGCTAAATCCTTTAGTCTAAAATCTTCATCACACAAATGAAGAAACAAGACCTAATAAAATTTAGTTACTAGTCTCCAAAATAGTATCACAGATAATATTTCCAACTGACCTCAAGTAGTGAGGAGGCCAATAATTACAAGGCTATACATATTTGTTAAGAGTTTTGTTTTTTCTTTGTGGGAGGGGAGAAAATAGGTTTTTTGAAAATTAAAAAAAAATCTTATTAAAGTTATTGTAAGAGACTAAGAGGTGCACCTGATCATGTATTTCTCTTCATCACTCATTTCTCTGAAAGATTAGCTAGTAAAATGATGTTTGGCAGCTCATCAATATTTATTCAGATAAAGAACAGATGTTGATTTTTAATTTAAGAAATATTTTAAGGAGAAAAGGGGTTCTTTGTTTAAAATTTAGGCACAAGTTAGTACAAATCAAAAGAAAATTTAGATCTTTCAAGACAGATGATTTTGTGTTTTATGCTAAAGAAACCTGGAATCACTGAGAATTTTTTAGCATGCTAAAAAAACATAGATTTCAAGAATGATGATAAAAAGTAATGTTTAAAGACTTATGATGATAAAAACCCTGGGAATAAAAGCCTGCATTAACTTATTAAAAGTGACAATTGCAGGATCAGTCAATAAAAATTTATTAAATACCTACTTCTGTGCCAGATACTATAATAAACACTAGAGTTACAAAGAAAAGGTAAGTCCCTGTCCTCGAGGAGCTTATAAACTAATATGGGAAGGTAAGATATAAAGAGAAGATGAAAAGGAAAGATGAAGTGATAAAAGGCAGGAGAAGTTCATTATCCAATAACAGGTAGAATATCTTTTTTAAAATAAAAAACAAAATTTATATGCAAACATTTTGGCCATGTACAACCATCCTAGCACAAACCTGTACTATTTGTGCGAAAATCTTGAGCTGAGGGTTATTTCTTTAGAACCTCTCTTCTCAGTTTCTTGATTCTCGATTCCTAGCTACTTATTGTCACTATCTGAACTGTCTTGAGTTTGTATTGAGGATATCCTTACTTCTCCCCCAAATACCAAGTTCAAAGTTTTAAGGCAAATGTATCTTCTTTTCCCATCATCAGCAAAGATGACAAAGTCTGCTGACGTCCAATGTTGGCTTGTCCAACTAATCTTTCAGTTTATAATCCCATGGCTAAGATGTATCAACAACTTTTCTGCTCTCTAACCTCTCCCCCTATCCCCCAAAAGAGCTTCAATGTAGCCGAGTTATTGAAGAGCAAGATGACTAAAGAAATTAACAGTTATTTCCCAGGATGCATGGTGTTTCTGACATGAAAAATTTTCCAGCTGGAAAAATTAAGAGCCATTGTCTGTGCTTAAATGTAAACTTACTGCAATAATTTCTTTTGTAGATTCTAATTGGCTGGCATTCCAAAAAACCACTACTGATGTCATCAATGACATCATAAGGATGTCTGCTATTTATTGTTGTAGCCCAACAGAATGTATTCCAAGTATCACTTTAATAGTTCCAGAGAGGTGTCTTGCTGGGGATTGGTGATTCATTTGTAGAGCAGTATTGATGATCACATTGAGATTGATGTTTTTCATGTATTTAATATTTTTCTCCTTCTTTCTATCCCAAGGAAGTTCCTTTTGGAAGTTATGATTATCAAGGCTGAGGCAGAAGATATAACCTCAATCTGGGCCTGTCTGTTCTGAATGGTAAGCATTACTGTGATCCTTAGTTCTTTCTAGTCACTAGTTGTCTTGGCAACATCAACACCAACCTTTCAGGGAGACGAACTTAAGGGACCAATTTTGGGGGCTAGGACAGATGTGGCACTGATATTTACCACCAGCACACTTTAAAAACATGATTTTAGTTTCACTAGGGCCAAACTTGAGCAGCAAGATGATGATGAAGGTAGAGAATCAATTTGAATGTTGTGGGACTGCTGATGGCTTCAGATGAGCCCAGATTCAGGAGAACTGAAAGAAACTGTACCTTCTCCATCCATGAACTGGGAATCAGCCAAATGTAAGGTGAAATATTTCAATGTGGAGTTTCTATATGGATTCGGATATCAATAGAATTAAATTCCCTCTGATGATTAATCCAGTTATCATATAGGTTTATCAAGAAGAGTCTTTGAAGCCATTCTTTTTTTTAATTATTATTTTTTTGAGAATAGCTATTTCTCCCTATTTCTTCTGCGTCTCCTTTTCTGGTCTATAACATCCCTCAAAGGTAGATGTTCCTCAGTCCTTGATCATCTCTTTTCTCTTTTTTTTCCATCTCTCTTGACAGTCTAATTTATTCCCCAGATGTCAACTATTATCTCTTGGTAGATGATTCCAAAATGTTTATTTCCATTGGTGACCTGTTTCTTGAGCTTTGGACTATCTAGCCATATGACTTTGGATAAAGGTCATATCTCTGTAAAATGAGAAACAACCTATATGATCTTTCTCTTTTAGCCTTAATCTCACCATTTCCCAAGGTCTGATGGACATTTGCAATTGATTACTACTAGCACCTTAGATTTCACATATCCAAAACCAAGTTTCTATCTTATTTCCAAACCTGTTCTTTCTACTGACTTCACTATTTAACCTGTGACCACACCATTTACCCATGTTCCCAATTTTAAAATGACTTTTTCCTCTTTCATCTTTTATTTCCAGTCACTCAATTGATTCTACTTCTTAAGATTGCTTAAATCTATGCCCTCATCAATATCTACTATTTATACACATGCAAAATTCACTCTCTGAATGAAGCCAAACAGTACCTTTCGGGGATAACTGAATTGAAGATAAGAAGATTAATTACCTGAGCTCCTAAAGTCCTTGTTAATCCTTAAATTCTTTAATTCAGTTAAATGGAGGTAGCTTCTATAACTTCCAGTGCCTGGCACAATGCCTTACACAATACCTTGCACTACTGTGGCTTAATACATGTCAGTTAAGTTTCTGTTGAATAACAATCACCATTAGAAAGGATGAAGTAGGCAGTTGATCTTAATACAATTTGATTGGAGGGGGAAGTGAAAGAAGTTAGTTGGTGATAAAAATGGAATCTCTGCAGAGGTTTTTGGCCTGCTCTTCCCTTCCTTTCCAATGCCTAGAAAATAAACATCAATTGGTGATGTCATTATGGTATCCATGAGTATCGGGTGGCAGAAACATCAAAGTACTTCTCTATCTCTCCTTGTCAGCACTCTCCCAGATGCAGAATGGATGTGGTATCCATAGCAGTAGAATTACAGGATTTAGATTGTAACTCCATTTGGCTTCTATAGATAATGGAGTTGGCTTGTACTGTGGTTGCCTTTGCAAATCATGGCTTGGCTGGACTTTGCAGGAGGAAAGAACTTTGATGTTCTTTGGTAGGAGTGAGCGAGACAAACCACTTTGATACTTTGAGTTTGGATGACAGCCATGGAAAGCCTTTGCCTTCCTTTGTTAGACTTCGAAAAGGGTAGGGCATTAATTAATTGTTTTTAAGTTAATGAAACCACAGTGAAGTATTGTTTGTACCTAATTCAGACAAACTTGCACCTGATGTCTGATTAGATACAACCAGACTGTCCTGACAATGGTGTTAGCAATGAGAAGTTAATGATTCTTAAGAGAATGAAATCTCCTAATACAGAATAAAATGGAAATGGGCCACACAATGTAAGCTTAGAATTTTTTAAGTAATCAGTCACGCAGCATAAAAGACAATTATTGCATCAATATTGCTGAAATCTGTTAAAATTAACTAAGGTATTATGGATAGCAAGTAATAATAACTTATATTTGTACAGCATTTCCTCACAACAAGACTGTAAGGTAGGTAGTACAAGTATTATTGTGTCTACTTTACAAGTAAACAAACTGAGGCTTCTAGAGGTTACAGAGTTTGCTGAAGATCACTTGATCAAGTGTAAGAGTAAGGACTATAACCAAGTTCTACTGATTCTAGGTCTCTATTATACACTGTCAGGTCACATCTTCCACCTTTTAATTTTTGGGGAAAGACTTGATCATAATAATTACACATCATAAAGTTTAATTTTTAAAAATTTATGTATTATGGTAGTCATTATCTACAGTTTTCCTGGTTTTGCCTCACTTCACTTTGTGAATTTTATCTATCTATCTTTATCTATTTCTTTCTTTCTCTGAATACTTCATATTCATTTTCTTATGACATAATGATGTGATACTAATTGTTGGACATTATTTTAATTCCAGTTCTTTGTTACTATATTAGTATTTATTGCTCTTTTCTTATTATACTATCTCAATAATAGCTTTTCTTTGAATTATAATAGTTTCATTTGACTAATTAATAAATGTAATTACATCAAAGGAGGCCTTTAATTTATAACTGAGTGGATGAAGACCTATAGAGTACTATGAGTCTGGAGAAGACTTTTCTAAGGGATTTATATGCAAGTTGTATTTTCCATATGATACAATGTCATGAGTTATCTGACTAGTATAAAAGATTCTTGTTTTTTTTCCCCTTCTACATCTAGTATTATGTTGTCTAAATTTAAAAAAATTTAAAAAATTATCACCTACATCCATCTTTCATTGAAGTCAATTAATAACGAGGTAAATATTGGCTTAGTTTGGTGAGGAACCTTCCTCCTCTAATATCTATTGACAACTCACCTATAACTTAAGATTTTTAGAGAAATGGTTAAGACACTAAGAGGTTGACTGATTTGTCCACTGTTACACAGTTAAAATATATCAGAAACAAGACCTGACTGAACTCAGGTCATCTTGACTCGAAGATAAGCTTTCCTTTTAATATGCAAAAGCTACAGCTATTACCATATTTATAATTTTTTTTAAAAGTTAGATAGGTGATTAGACCTTGTCTAGGGTCACATGAACAATTAGTGGAGAATGTTTAATATAATTATTCAAGAAACATTTGTTAACTTATATTCTATACAAGAAGGACTGTGTTAGCTCCTTGGAGAAATATAAAGTTTAAAAAAATAGGAGCCTTGTCCTGAAGGAATTTATAGGATAGAGTGGGGAGATGAGATACACAATTAACTATCATACAAAATATCAAGTACAAGCAGGGGGTCAACAAAGTACTAGTCTAATAGGGGAATTTGAAATATGTAAGTAACCCATATTTAACAAATGAAAATAATGCAAAGTACTAACATCTGAATATGAAAAGGAGGGAAAAGATGTTTTAGGATGTCACCTTTGAAGATAACAAGGAATTAAAATACTGTTGGGGGACAAGTGAGAGGAGAACATTTTAGGCATAATTGTGAACAAAGGAAGAGTGCCAGTGTATTAATTGATCACCTGGTCAACTGAGTTGGGGAATACAGTACTTGAGGGCAAATAGCAAATCTCTTCATTGTGAAGAAAAGGAAACTAAGATCTAAGAAGGTCACACAGTAACACGATTTTACTGGTAATCCAGGCATTATGATTTCCTATCTAGTCATTTCCAGTATATTATGTTGTCTTGATTTGGTAGGATTGGGAGCCTATCAAATTGAAGGTTTGGAAGATCTAATTAAAATCTAACTTCAGATATCTACTAACTGTGTGACCCTGGAAAAGTCACTATTTGCTTCAGTTTCCTCATCTGTAAAATGGTTTGGAGAAGGAAAGAGCAAATGATCCTAGTATTTTTGCCAAGAAAATGCCAAATGGAGTCAGAAAAACAACAGGAAAACACAAAAGAGATCTATACAACCACTGCATTTTGTTCAAGCATTTTATCTCATAAAGCTAAAGCGTCTAGAGCCAAAAGGAAATCTTATAAGTTATGAAGAGTCCTTTACAACCTGGCTCCAAAAAACTTCAAACCATTACTCCAAGTGCTATGCCTCAGTTTCCCTAAATTGTTCTGCCTCAGTCTCCCTGGGGGCAACCCCCCTTCCTGGGCATTAGGACTGATATAATTAGAGCTGGGAGCCCTGATCACTAGCATTCCAAAGAGTCCAGTTTGCTTATCTCAATATTTGGGTATCTTCTGTATCAGACATCCCGGCTCCTAGAATTTATGATTCTTCTTCTCCCCTAATCTGTCAGAACTAAATGTATGGTCCTTTCCTGGAAGTTCCTGCTCACCAGTGCTCTACCCCTTTCTGCCTTTGTATCCCTGATCGCTGGAGCCCTATAAGAGTCTCTGGAATCCCTTACTCCTTGCTGGATACTTTGAGACAAGAGTCCGATCCAGCTGGCTGAGGTCAACATGGATCCTGTTTTGTTCCCAGGCCAAACTCTCCCCCTAATAAAATACTAAAAACCTCTAATCTCTATCTTGCCTCAGTTTCTCCAGCATTACAAAAGGTTATTAGAAATGACTTTCTTGTTATGATTCTTATGGTATAGGCACATTATACAAGTACCAACTGTCCCTTATAGCATATTTTCCTCTAATTCCTCTTCCGCCTTTTCCTTCTCCTTCCCCCCCTTTTCCCCTTATTACCTCTCTTTTCTCCATCTTCTTTTCTTCCCTCTCCTGTACATCCTCTTGCTCCCTTTTCCTCACTCTTACCCCTTCCTTATCCTCCTCTTCTTCTTTCCTCTTCTCCTTTTCCTCCCCTTCCCTTCTTTCCCTCTTCTTTCCCCTTTTCCTCCTCTCCTCTTCCCCCTCCCTTTTCCTTTTCTTCTTCCTTCCTCTTCTCATTCCCCTCCCCTCATCGCCCTTCCTTCTCTTCTTTTCCTCCCCTTTCTCTTCCTCTTCTGCCTCTTTTTCCTCTCCCAGCTTCCCTCTCTTCCTCTTCCCCCTCCCCAGAATCCCTTGTTTCCTTCACGTTTCTGTTGATGCTGCTCTACTGCCGTCTACCAGATTTCTCTTTTGCGCGCCCCTTCACGCGCCGCCAGTATCTCTCCCACACCCTTTCTCCTTTCATCACCCTCACCTGGAAAAAAAAAAAGGCAACTGCGTTATTTCGTATACACCTCTAAGTCTTCAAGTGAGCGCACCTAATAACACTTAAACACCTGGAGGAATGGGCCTGTTTCATTTTTAAAAGGCGCTTCTCAGAACTCGCTGATCTGGTCCAACACCTCATTTTACAGGTGAGGACGTTGAACCCCAGAAAGGTTAAGTAATGTATAAAGCGAATCACTTAGAAATTTAACAGTGGGGATTCGAACCCATGGCCCTAGGCGCTTTTCTCACCTCCCCCGCCCCCCGCGAAGCTCCTAGACCCGCCTCTCCCAGGAGACCCAGCGCGTCGCTTCGCCCATCCCGACGCTTCTTCCCAGGCACCAGGCGAAACCTCACTGCGCAGGCGAAAACGCAGACGCGCTAGGTTTGAAAAAAAAAGAAATGGCGTCACCGTTTAAGTTAGTGCTGTCGGAGGAGAAGATCCGGGAGAAGAGCGGCCTCGGCCATCGCGATATGGGTAACCTGGGTAACCACTAACTCCTAACGGCCGAAGAGCCCGGGAAACTACCTTCTCGTTTCCATCCCGCTAGCGGCTCCGGGCACTGGGAGACCTTGCTCCGTCAGCCCTGGGTGGGCTTGAGCCCCTTGGGTTAAAACGGCCGCGGGAGAGCCCTGGGGGGCGGGGCTGGGGCTGCTGCCAGAACACACACACTTTCACACCCCCCCTCCCTTACCAATCCCCTCACCCCGCTACTAACTACAGCCCACGGTTAGTTGCTCCCTCCCCTCACGTGGACACATCCCTGCCCCGCGATGCCTGATGGTCACATCAATATGCACAACATAGCAATACAACCCAGGCGGTTGTAACGGAGGGGGCTTGCAGAAGCCAGCTGTGGCTGAATTGAGAATAGTTGTGATCTTATTTACTACAGGGTGGAAAAGGGGTGGTAAGTACGTGTGTGTCAATTATAGTTTCTCCCAGCTTCCTCTTAAGCCTAAACCCAGACCTAATTTAGTAAACTTAGGTTAAGAACTGGTTAAAAAGTCGTCTTCCTGTAATTTTAAGTCACTTTGAACAAAAAGCATTGATTTTTAAAATAAAATAATCTTAAATAATTTTTTAATTTTTAAAATTTAAATTTTAAGACATTTTTCAAACCAATTTAGATTTCTAAGTGTAAAATTTTAAATTTTTCTTCTGGGCAAAATACTTTTTGTTGAAGGGAATGAGCCATAATCACCCACTCAGACTCATGTGCTACAGCTGAGCTCTGCTGAGAAAGCCAGCCCCTTTTAAGGGAAAGTATAAGAGGACCCAGCTTTGTTTCTAAGCGTGTAGCTAGTCTGAAAATTGAAACTAGGCAACCCTTTGATGTTTATTAGAATCTTATTGACTGGCAAAGCACTGATGTCCATTTAGTGCAGTGATTTTCATTAATCTAGAATCTTAAGAGAATAGATTTAAAGCTAGAAGAGATCTTGGAGTTCATTATATGGTTTCTCAATGAATTGCACTTACTAGGAAGAAAGAAAATAATTTCTGGAAGTTTATTATGTCCACTGAGTCAAACTCTCATTTTAAAGATGAAGCACATGTTAGGAGATATAAAAAGGTAAGGCCATGCAATCAACAAGCATTTACAAAACACCTACTATGAGTTCGATGCAGGAGATAAGTTTCTGAAGTGAAATTTGAATCCAGATATTTCTGATTCCCAAATGTAGTGTCTGATCCCCAAGCTTAGGGTCCAATCTACTTACCATTTGCTGCCTTTCAGTCTTCAGAAATGAATGAGTAACCAGACTGAAAGAATGGTCAATAATAAATTGATGACATCTCTGAAGGAGGTTTTCAATGGAATTTTCTTGTATTTAATATCTAGTTGGTGTAGTGTACAGAACACTTGAGTTCAAATTTGGCCATTTAACCCTTTTTACCTCAGTTTCCTCATTTGTAAAATGAGCTAGAGAAGGAAGTGGCAAACCACGCCATTATCTTTGCCAGGAAAACCCCTAATTGGGTCCCAAAGAGGCAGATACAAGTGACAACTGAATAACAATAAAGACATTGGTGGAATGTTTATCTGATTTGAAGATAACTAGAAATTGGAAGGGATAATTAACTCATTTAGATGGAATTCAAAAAGAGGTTGATGGATTGCAACATTTGGCTGAGTATGATAAACTTTAATAAGGATAAAGGTAAAGCCTTACATTTAGATTACAAAAATTACTATCTCAGTACAAAAAAAGGGGAGGTGGTGGCTAGACATCAGTTCATCTGGAAAAGATCTAGTGATTTGGGTGAACTACAAGGTTTACTATGTGAATGTCCTGAGGTGGCCCTCATGCCATTGTAGGCTGAAGCCAGCTAGTGAATTCATTCCCTTTTTAGCCCATTGGAACCCAAAGTACTTATGAAGACAGGAATTTACTAGGTTTTAATGAAGTCAGAAGCACGGGGAGGGGGGGAGTTCAGGGACACAATTGGTGCTCATCCTGGGCTACATAGTCCTGGAAACTGAATATTGGTTGGGAGAAAGATTTAAAACATAATTAAGCAATTCAGCTGCACAGCTTAGACAAAACTCATGATGTGTACATGAGAGCGTATAAAGAAAGATTCATCTGAAAGTTCGAGCAGTTAATAGATAGTAATGGTCTTTAAGAGTTTAAAAGTTATATACCAACTTTGCAAATTTGCAGTCTCATTTCTTTTAAAGAAACTAGCATCTTTTTGCATTAAGTTAAATTGTAGAGAGCATTTAGAATGTAAATGCATTAATTGGAAAAGTAGGTTAAAACAGATTTTAGGTATAGGTAAATAATAATTATTCCATTACAGCTAGATTAAGAAGCTGTATAGTGTTCAGGATTAGTAAAGTAATACTTTGGTAATATTCTGCCCAGTCTAGAATATTTTGTTTTGTTTTGGACACTACATTTTTAGGAAGGATGTTGATAAACTGGATCCAGGTAGGGACATCCAGACTAGTGAAAAACCTCCAGTTTGTGTATTATAAAGATTATTTGAAATTACTGGGAATGATTAGTTTAGAAAAGAAGAGAGAGAGGCATATATTAGGTTACCTTAAGTACTCTAATGTGGGAAAGAGATTAGAATTTTTCTAAGTGATACCACAGGGCAGAACTAAGATTTAGGTAGAAGTTAAAATGAGACAGATTTGGGCTTGATGTAGAGTAGAATAGATCTTTACCTTATCAATGACCGAAAGATATAGGAAATGTAAAATCTTTCTGTATTTGTTGTCAGTTACAGAAAAGCTTTACATATCCAGTAGAAGTAAAAATACCATCTTTAAAGATCTCTTCTAAGATGGTATTTTCCCTTCCATTGATCAAAGTTAGTCAAGATTCCTTAAAAAGATTTAAACAACAGAAAGAACATGTTCAACAACCCATTGATCAGAAATAGCAGGCAAGGCATACAACACCTCTATGGAGGTCTATAAATTAACTGAAACAAAATAAAATAAAACTTTTATTAATTTATGTAATAAAACTTAAAACTTTTTACATGTTTAAAAATGTTTTATATGTAATATGTCCTTTTATTTCATTTCCCTTGTTTTATATGATTTTGCATGGAGTTATAACATCATGACATTTTAAAATTCAGCATGAAACCTCAGCTTGATCACATTAGATATTTTTAATAGTCTATTTTTCCAGATCTACCCTTGGTTATAGTTAGTAGATTTTCACTGGGGTGGTAAGTCTGACAAGTTCCCAGACCAACAAAAAATCTTTATCTCCATATTTTAAATATTTATTAACTATTTATGATGTGTAGTGAAGTTGTTTAGTTGTATTTTATGATTAGGAGACAATTTTTTTCAGTATATCAGGATTCATTATTCCTCAGTGAGGATGTCTTCCAGAACCACTAGAAGTAAAAAATTTCTAAAATACTTTATTTTGGGGAGAGTGGGGTGTGTGTGTAGATGTTTTGCAGTTTGATGTAAATGCCCAGATCTTACAGGCAAATGAGTATTGCTTCTGATGAAGATTTAATATATCTGGGAATGAAAAAAGTTAATTTCATCAATAAAAATTACCTATTTTTCTTTCAATTTTTAGTACTACAGTCTTGGTATTTTCTTGCCCATTTCAATTTTTTTTTTTTTAAATATATGAAGGTATATGGTTAACAACTGTTAAATGTTTCTATTCTCCCTGTTTTTTCATCTTAAAAGTTGATCAGATACTGCATATTAATCACTAACAATCTCATAAAGTTCTTAGTCCCTCTGAAAGGCTTTACTTTGGGATTGAATCAGTCAGTTCAACAAAAATTTGCTATTATGGAGCATTGGTTTTTGTTCTCATTTGCTTTTTGCTTTTGCACTTCAGTGCTGATTGATCCTTTTTCATTATAAGCTTAAGCAGTCTTTGAAAAGAAACTTGAATTTCACCTACAGCAGTCTTTGAAAATATACTCTTTTGAAGCTTTTTGGTATATTTCCTTATAGTAATAGCCATTCTCAAAAACCACAAAATTAAAAGCAGCAAAAGAGAGCAATGATAAATGTGTGCTCGGCATGGATTCCATCACTTAAATTGACAAGGAACTAACTAAAGTTAGGGAAATCTGCTAAATCTAGACTGCTCAGGGACACTTCTGACATAGCCTTGTGTCAGAAGTACACAGGCATGTCTATGTGTATCACAAAAGGAAGCTATCAAAACCATTGTTTGATTCAGAAATTTATGTATCACCATGTGTTTGTTCATGGTGGTCGCCACTGTCATGAAGAAGATGCCCCACAGATTCCAAATTAAAACCATACTCTTTGGATGGTGAAGTCCTCTAGATAACATTTGTGGATGGCATTTTGTGTTGCTTGCCCTGGAACACTACAGAATTTTGGAAATATCTGTAATACTTCAATATCTGCAATAATTAAAAATTTGGCTTCACCATCCATCGTTAATGATTTTTAAAAAGTGGATGAATTACTGTTTTCCAAAATTTTGACATAGTTATATATATAATATACATATATGTGTGTGTGTTATACACACACACACAGAGCGCCTATGGAGCCTCATCTTGCTATTTTTATATTTTGGACAGACAGTACAAAATGAACCCATTGGGATATGGAATTATATGTAATTTTATGTAAATGGGAAGAGAGTGGGTTTGGATTGCCTTTGGGAAATTCCATACCTCTTTTAATGATTTCAAACTTAGTACCAGAAATATTGTCACACAAAAAAGAGGATTGGAATTCAGGTCCTCCAGCTCCTAATGTAGTTATATTTCCAATATATTACCAAGTGATTTTTTTTTTTTTAAACACCTCCTTTAGGGTTTATGCCCTTCTACCATCTGTTATCAACCTGCTTTTCCCAGTTTAGCATAATCTCCATTAATAAAATGGTGGAGGTTTCTGATATAATGAAAGTTGAGGTAGGAATTAAATGGATTTGAATGGTTGAGTGGAGAGCATTCTTAACTTTGGGAAGACCTGATCATATTTATAAGTAAATAAAAAAAGAGCCAGAGGATGAAGAGCGTGCATGAAAGAGTTCAGGCCTTAATATATCAAGATCTTACAAGAAAGAGAGAATGGGATCATAAGCACTGATGACTGGGGAATTGTGTGGCTTTCCTGACCTAGTGATTAAGAATGCATTTTCCTATAGAAACGTTACAGAAGCCAAGATAATGTTTTTAGTATCAGACCTTGGGGTTACATTCTTGTTTAAGGGGAGGCAAATGTATGATGATTCAGCAAAGGATTTTGAAAAGGAGGGTTAGGTAGGAAAACCAAGAGAAAATGTTGTCATAGGACCCAACAAACAGAAATAAGACTGCTTAGAAATGAGGTAAGTTCAATAGTATATGAAGTTTCTGAGAAAGCAGCAAGAATGAGAATGGAAGTTACTTCATAAAGAATTTTCCTGTGTATAAATCTGAAAATTGATGCTGCTATCTATTTTTAATTCTAGGTTTCCCTTTTGGTACTTAGACTCAATGGACCATTATTTTTGTTGTTGTTGTCAATGAAAAACAAACCTATTTTATACTAAATACCTTTTAGAACGGTATCACTAAAAAGATGTATGATATATTCTAAAGTCAAATAAAAATATTTACTTCTTTTTTGTAGTGTACATTATTTCTTATTCTTTTGCATTATCTTTGACATCAATGTGCTGTGTTATATTGTGACTTCTCAGTTGTAATATCCACAGATAATCAGAAACTCTTTGAGCTGAAAAACCTTAAAAATTCTTTTAAAATAGTTAAATGATACATACAGTATGGTAAGGTATAGTTTGTTATCTGCACCATTGGGGGAGTGTCCATGTCATTGATATGGATCTTTCAATGGAATACTTCAGGGTAGTCAGCATTTTGCTTTAAAGTTAAGACAGAGTAAGTAATCAAATTTTCTATTCTTAGGTATACTTCAGTCACTGTCTATTCCTGGAACTTACCAAGAAAAGATTACTCATCTAGGAAATTCTTTGAAGAATTTAACTTGTTTAAAGTCTCTAGATCTCTCACGCAATTCATTGGTTTGTCTGGAGGTAAATTTTTGGTTTGTTTTTGTTTGAAAGAATGCCATTCAAATGGAAGCACCAGAAAACAAAATTAGCTAAAAACATAATCTCCTTTACCAATAAGTAAAATGTAATCTCTATATTATTTATTTTGTACTATATTTTTGGTTTAAATTTTGAAATGATATTCTTTAGTATGGCATAACAAAATTAGTTCTCATTGAGATAATATATCTTAAAGAAGAGATCTTAGATGAAAAAATGAATAATTTTCCTTTGTATAAACTTATAATATTAATAAACTTAAACCTTAATTTTATGTTCCCATAACAAGATTCTTAAAAATATTTAAACATACATTGAAAAGCAAGATGATTGCTTTTTAAAATGAGGACTGATACACTGAATTTTCCAGTAGTGTCAAAACCCTTTCTTGGATATCCACCTTAATGACAATGATAGTATTTTGTCTTTATTCCCATTCGGGCAATGACTTTCTGTTCAACAGGTGTGGCTTTTATTTTTATGTGGAAATTTTTGTTAGTGATCTATTTTATTTCTTTACAACTTGAAAATATACTAGAGTACTTTTAAAGAGTTGAAACAATTTTGCTTTTTTTCTTTCTATTAACAGGGTATTGAGTATTTAGCATTATTAGAAAATCTCAATCTGTACTACAATAATATTTCCTCGCTAAGAGAAGTATTTCGACTTCATCAATTAACTGAACTGAAAGATGTGGATTTGCGACTGAATCCTGTAGCTAAGAATGAACCTGATTATCGTCTTTTTCTTGTGTATATAATTCCAAGACTCAGACAGTTAGGTAAGAGAGACAAAAATTATTAAAGATGGTTATACTGTACAAAAATGAAATGAAAATGTTTTATATATGGAGTTGGTACTGATTAATTCAGACCTGCATTTTTTTTTTTCTTTTGTAATGAATTTACTTTTATCTACCTATTTGGACCTTTGTATTTGTCCGTGTTTCTTGATGGCATGGGTATATGAGTAGACATCAGATTGAACTGCCTGATTTAATAGTAGTGAGTAAAGCTCTCTCTTTTAATTTAATATTTATTTTTATTAATTAATTTTTAATTAATCTACTTTAATTAAAGTAATTTAAATATTTAATTAATTCATGACCATAGTACCTAGTATAAAATTTGAAATCATAAAAGTTTAAAAAAATGTTCTTAACATCGATGTAGTATTATTCTTAAATATAGTGATAGTACACTAGATATCTGTAGAGTTTATTTCTCAAAATCTCTGTTTTATTCCAACTACTTCCAATGTTTCATAAATTAGATTTGAATAAAGTTATTACTAATTGTCTAGATCTTCAAAGAAACTTTTGAACTCCTAAACTGTTGAATGTAGTATATCATTCTAGCTGGGATATGGTGGTTGGAATGAGGATAAATTCCCAATTTCCTTTTCATTAGTCATCTTTTAAAATCTACCTAGCCAGATTTCAATTTATCTTTCCAGCCTCATTAGACCATACTTTCCTTTCTCTAATCCAGTCAAATTGACTTTATCTTATTTTTTATATATGCCATTCCATTCTATCTCATTGCCTTTGCATTGGCTGCCCATGTGCCTGAATGCAATCCTTACTTCCATTTTAATAGTATAGGCCTCTCTTTCCCCCCAAAATGTAGTTCAGGCATCTTCATTGAAACCTTTCTTGTTCCCTCAACCTTCTCTACCAAACTACCTTTTATATAACTATTTTGTACTTAATAACTTTATATTTGGATGTGTGGGTTTTTCTCCCCTAGATAATCGTTTAGTGAGAGAGAGTGAACGAAAAGCATCTCTTTCACATTTTTCTATGGAAGAAACATATGAATTGAAACAGATTTCTCCAAATTCATTGAAAAACAAAGCAGAGAGGTATGAACAGAAATGATATTTGAATATTTAGAAAATTAAGTTTGAAGTGTCAGAAAAATTTAGAACCAAGTTAAAACAAATGTGAATATATATATATATTTAAATTACATTTATTTTTAAACATTCATTTTTTAATTTTCTTATCCAAATTCTCTCTCCATCGCCTCTCTCATTGAGGAGACAAACTGTGTGATACACATTATATCTATATGTTTCTGTACACATTAGGCTTTATTAACTGTGTAGCAAATTGTCTTTAAGGTGCTTTAAAAATTTTATTCAAAGCCTAGTAACTAGTTTCTAAACCAAATTTTCAAATAAAAAGTTAAAAGAATCCACAAACTGCACTAATTATAGAAGATAATTTTCTTCTCTGTGCCATCCTGAATTTCTGTATTTTGAAAAATGTTGCTGTTTCATATAATTAAAATAATGTATATATACTTTTATTCTTCATGCATCAATAATAAATTTTTCCATAGTTCTTTTTTTAGATTCATCATTTTTTTTCTTAATAGTAGCTGTTTTCTTTTTTCATAAGCTCTCTTTATTTAGTCATTTTCAATTGTTGAATTTGTGAGTTATTTCCAATCTTTTATAATTACGACTATTTTATTTGATGGATATGTTGTATCATAAGTCTTTGTTTCCTTTCAGAAACACTCTATCCTCTATGTGATCATTAGGTTAAAGGATATGAACAGTTTTATAACTGTATCCCTTCTATCATGTTCCAGGCACTGTGCTAGGAGCTGTAATTGCAAATTCCAGAAATGAAACAAAAGGAAATTTTTATTTTATAATTTTATATTGCCATTTTTAAAAAATATAGTACCATATCACAAATACAATATTCATCTTTTTTTTTTTTTTTTTTAAAGCTAGCTTCCAATTTAAAGGATATATGGTAGCATCTCAGAATTGTATTTTAATTCTAAAGTGACGATTCTTTTGTACCTTGTATTGGTCATATCACACACCTAGATTGTGTTAAATTCTAGTTATCACATTTTAAAAGGGACACTGACAAATATGTATACAGAGGATAATGCAAAGGGGTACCATTTTGTATAAAGACTTATTAAAAGAAAGAAAGATGCTTATTCTGGGGAAGAGAGTACTAAAAGGAAAAATATAACTGCTTTCAGATATTTGAAAGGCTGTAATATTCAGTAAGCCTCTTATTATGTGCCTGCTATATACAAGGTATTGAGGATAAAAAGCAAAAATGACAAAAGTATATATGACAAATAAAATTAAGACTAATAGAGAATGACAGAAGCTCTTAATTTTAGTTCAGTATAAGGAAGAAATCTGTTACAATAAAACTGGCCATAATGAAATGTTTGTGAAGAAGTGCCCAATTACTACCAGCATTAAACAGAATTCATCACTAAGGGATTTCATGGAACTATTCTTTAATTGGCTAGAAACTAAAATAAGCCTGTAAGATAAATTTGACTATAACTTTGTGATTCTGGCTTAAGAGGGGAATCTGCTGAATGTTTTTTCTACCCAGGGAAAATTCCAGTATATAGAGGAATCTAAATAAGGGTTTGGGGATTGCTTTTATTATGGTAGTATCCCTTAGCAGGAAATATAATAATCCCTATTTATCAAGATGATTAAAGAATTGTCAGATTTTAATTCTTGGTAATATTTACTTTATATTATGTGCATAGATTTCTAATTTCCAGAAAAAAAGAATGCAATAAAAAACTGCTAAATGTACTGAGCACATTTACTTTTTAATGAATCAGAAAGAACTTTATGGTCATTCTTATAAACATTTATTAACTTTATACTTATTATCCTTATAGCCAAATTGATTGAAGATTTTCAGTTGATAAGGTTAAAACCTAATTATTATTAGCTAGCTTAATCTTTTATTTTACTTGGGAATCACAGAATTAATTATATAGTTTAATCATAAAATTTTAAATTTAGTAATCATCTTCTCCAGTTGAAGACAGTTTGGTCCAGAGAATCAGTGACTTTGCTAAACTGGGACTAGAAACAAGCAATATTTTAAACACTAATGCTGATAATGATGATAATATTAAACTTCTGGGAAGTCTGGGAGACTTTTTTGTGAAACTGCTACTCTTTACCTCTTCACAAGAAGAAATATACTTATAGTCAATTAAATTAAAATAAAATAATAAGTAGTAAGAAAAGATATGAAATATCACCCTCTAAGGTAAATACTATTGTATTTCACAATGAAATAATAGAGGGGGGCCAACAAGCATAGTCTATTCCTCCAGCTACAGCCAGTGTGACCAAATGATGAAGTTTTGGCAGAAGTAGCTTTTCCTCTCCTCTTTGGACAGGTATTTTTTATCATTCTATCCACATTAACATAGAAGAGCTTTGAATTTGTTCAGCTTTGTGATAGAGAAATCAAGCAGCTAGCAATTAAGGTGGGGTGAAGTAGGGAACACACATCATTAACAAGTCAGCCATAATGGAAGAGGTTCTTCACAGAGTTTACACTTGGTAGGATATAATCTGATTCTATCTGTTACAAAAAGGTCTCCCGTTTCAAGGGAATTTTTTGTAGTTAGATAAAAATAAAACTAGTGACAATTTGTGGGAAGGAACCAAACTGAGTAATCTTGTTATCTGGAACTGCAGAGGAATGGCAAAGAAAGAAAGGTTGACTGAGCCTAAACTCCAGGGAAAAAAATTAGCAGTGAGAATTATGGAGAGAAAAGTAGCAATGAGCAAACAAATCCAGAAAGTTAGAACACAATAAATATATTGCTGTAAAAGAAAGTGAACTAAAAATCACCACAGGATCCCTAGAAATAAAAATAGAACAGTAGCAACAGAATGCCTTAAAAGAGGGGAAAAAAAGAGGAAATCAAATTCAAAAAAGAGGTCAGTAAGAAAAACTAGGGTAGCCAATTGGAACACATAATGAAGAACTTCAAAGTAAAGATTCCAGAAAAAAAAGAATGGCAAATATAGAAGTCAGAAATACAGGGTAAAATAAAATTTGTAACTGGATTAAATTATATAACAATATAGTAAGAATACTATTATCTTTAACAATTTTTTTAATTTTAATTTTTAAATTTTAATAGTATTTTATTTTTCTAAATACATGCAAAAATAATTTTCAGCATCCACCCCTACAAAATCTTGTGTCCCAAATTTTTTTCCCTCTTCCCCCATCCCTAAGATAGCAAACAAATCTGATGTAGGTTAAGCAAGTGCAGTTCTTTTAAACATATGTCCATATTCGTTATGCTGTGCAAAAATAATCAGATCAGAAAGGGGAAAAAAACCACAAGCAAACAATAATAAAAATGGTGAAGATACTAGCTTTGATCCATATACAGTCTCCATAGTTTTCTCTCTGGATGTTGATGGCTCTTTCCATCACAAGTCTATTGGAAATTGCTTTCAATCACTTCATTGTTGAAAAGAGCCAAGTCCATCACAGTTGATCACATAATCTTGTGTACAATAGGATACCATTTCATTAAAATAAAATGACCTAAAAAATGAATAAAAATAGTTTTAAAATCTTAGATCTCAGAAATTCATGATGAATTAAATGACTGGAATTCAAGGAAATCACCTAGTGACATCGAAAACAAACCATAAGTTGTAGTGTTTGAATTCACAGATTATGATGGAGAGAAACCCCTGAATTAAAAAGAAATGTAATGGGTAAGGATAAGAATTTTAATATCAAGTTACAAATGTCACATAGTAAGCAAAAGCAAAGACATTCAATTATCACATACAAATTTGTTAAACAAGTTGTATATTGTTACATACAAACTTGTATGTAAGAAATCAAATAAAAAAGAAATATTGCTCCTCAAAACAACGTATCCTACACAATCAAACCTTAATCATTAATGACAATGCACTTTAAACAAAAAGGAGTCTGAGTCATTTCTTTAAAAGAAATAATAGGTGAAGAGACAAGTAAATATCTCAGTGGGTAGAGCATCAGCCCTGAAGTGAGGAGTACCTGAGTTCAGATGTGACCTCAAGATACTTGCATGGAAAAAAAAACAAAAAAACAAAACTAAGATGAAGTACTAAGAGGTGAGAACTAAGAGGTATTCAACATGCAGTCACTTAAAATGAGGGACTAGCTATGGCTAACAGAAAGATTTAAGTAGTGAAATTAATGCTTATATGCATCTTGGTCAAGATGGGACTATTAAAAAAATTGCTTTGAGTGGAAGTTAAAGGGAAAATATCTAGGGACAAAAATTCCTAAGGAATTGGGGACAAGGGAGAAAATTTAATGGTATGTGGAATAAAACCCCACATTTCCTCTTAAAATCAATGTTGTAGAGAGCATTGGGGCACACAGAGGAGCTTCCATCTTGCCTTGGTTAGATAGGATAGGTGATCCCTTAAAATGTCTCTGGGGGAGGTAGGAGAATAGGAGAACCCAGTGTATGTGGAAAAGAATATGTATGGAAAGAAGCTGGGTTCTTCATTAGGGAGAATTATAGAGGTCATTCAGATATCCTTGTAAGAAGGTCAGGGAGGGCAAGTAATAATTTGTCTATATTGAGTTTCAAAAGGAATGCTTAAATATTGTTTCTTAGAATCATATTTCACCCTTGAAGGGAGGGAAAGAAATAAATGGAATAGGCAATCATATTAATAAACTATACAGAAAGTGAACAAAGTTTGTGTCTTTCAGAAGCCCTACTTTGTGTGAGGAACATAGAGGGAACAAACAAAGCATAAGCATATAGCCTACATATAAATAGTACATTAAATTTCAAAATAGGAAGAAAAGGAAATAAGAATAAGGAGAGAGTAACTGTTTCTTGGATAAAAGTGTCCTAAATGAATGTTACTCAAGTTAAATTGGAGTGGATGGGGATGGGATAGGGAATATTCTGAACCAAACTTATTTGGGCTGGAGAAGGGAAGAGGAAAATGATTAAAAAAAAAAAAAAAGAATTATTAAATTCATAAAACTTAGACTAGAGCATGATAATAGGAGTTGAGAGAAACAGAAGATAGCTTAATGAAGGTAGATGTGAAAAATCTAAATAAAAATAAGCAACAAATATAATTTTAAATGGGAATTAACCTCTTGTAAAACAAGAAAATGGCAAAAAAAATTTTCCCTAAAGAATCTCATATGTGAAGCATGAAACTAAAGATATATAGTGACATTGAGGGATTAAAACAAAATTGATTTTACATGAGGTTTTACCCTCTAATTCAGTTTCTTTGTAAAATGGGGATGATAGTGAAGAAAGGATCCCGAAACTCTAAAACTGCTTAGGAGAAAATCTCCTTCAACTCTGCATCAATGAGCGACCCCGCCTGAGGGAAAAAGACAAATAGTTTCATTCTGTTATCTAGGTGGGGTTGGGTCAGTCCTTAGCAAAAGAATTCCAACCCTATTCAATTAAAGATCTTCTATTCAAATTCCAGCTCAACTGAAACCCAGCTTGTAGATGAGCCAATTTGGGCTGTCCCAGCCTCCCCCAGATCTGATCTGCTAGGGCTACCCCAGCCCCCCACTAAGACACAATATAACAGCCTCCTTCAACAAAGATCTTTTGCAGATGGACCTTGGTAGCTCCCTTTGCTGCCAAGACCTTCTGTCCACTGAGAACTGCATTCTCGGTGCAAAATTCCATTTTCCATAGATCTGTCACTATAGAATTCAGTCTCTTGGTAAACTGATTTCTATCTAACAATAAACTTTCATTTTGCAACTAAGAATTTGGGAATGAGTGAATTCTTTGACGCCTAAAACCTGCAGCCGATTTAAAGGGGATACTTAACTCTCTTATAGCCACCAGGAATTTAGACTACTCAAACAGCATCAATAGCACCTACCTTACAGACTTGTAGTGAAGATGAAATCAAATGTGTAAAGTGTTTTGCAAATCTTAAAGAGATTTATAAAATGGTAGATTTGTATTATAAAAAACAGGCATTGTAGTCATGATTTCAGTAAGATAAGTTCTGAGGGAAAAAAACTGAAACTGCATAATGCTCAAAGTCACCTAGACAGTGAAAACAGTACATATAAACATACGCATAAATGTACAAAATGATTGCAGTGTCTAAATTTTTAAAGGAAAAACCAAATTACAAAGAGATAGCATGGCAATTATGAAAGCATTTAATGTTCCTCTTTCAGAACTAGGTAAATCTAGAAGTATACATACATACACATAAAAACACAAAATATTTGCAGCATCTAAATTTTTAAAGGAAAAACCAAATTACAGAAAGATTATATGGCACAGCAATTATAAAAACACGTTCCTCTTTCAGAACTATAAATTTAAGAGACATGAACAAGAAAGGAAAACAAATAGATTTGGAAAATTAGATTGAAAATATTTGTGGTATCACTTGGGTGGGAATAGCAAAGAATATATATGTTTCTCAGAATTACAAGGTAGATATCTTTATGTAACTTAGTCATGTACAAAGAAATACATAAATTTAAAAAGACAGATTTTACAAATCACACTAAAATTAAGATAGTATTTAACACATAAGAACAGAGCATTAGTAATCTGTGCAATTTTGAAACAGAAAGATTAACTTAAAAATAAGCAAAGAGATCAAATCTAGAAGATAAAATGAAAGTTAAAAGATTTGAAATGAAAAAATTAAGCCACCTTTTAAAGATCTACATTGATAGATCTTTAGTGAATTCAATTTAAAAAAGGGAGAGTAGAAAAGCAAAGTACGTGTGTGAGAGAGACACATAATATATAGTAAATACCAAACAGAAAAAATTAAAAAGAATTACCAGAAGCATTTTACTAAACTCCTTTTTAGAAGATAAATATGATGCTGATAGACTAGATTGGTATCCACAAAAATATAAAATAATTCAAAGTAACATAATGAGAAATGTCATCTTAACTCAGTTTTGGATAAAGAACAAAAAACCCCAAAAAACCTCAACCTAATCCATACTTATTATCCCAAGTTCAATCAAATCTATAAAGAGCAGCTAATATCTATGCTACAGATTCACTCTCAAATTGGAAGAAAAATCACAAATATGATGCTGATACAGAAATTGGAGAGCCATAAAGCAGAGAAACAATTACTAAGGGATGTCAGTGTAAAAATATTTTAAATGAAATCTTTGCAATTCTTTACCATTACCAAGTTACATTTTTAACTGAGATACAAGGATATTGAAGCAGCCTTAGTAAAGCAATTAATGTAATTATATATTCAAATTTCTCAAGTACTTTTGATCACATTAAAAAAGATTCCTTCCATGTGTTTATATTTTGAAGTTTTATACATAAACTGTGCCATATTTTCTCAAAGGTTTTTTTCTGTATCTATGGAGACACATCCCTTCTCTCTCAGTATACTCCGTGTGTATATGTTTACATATACCCTATATATATATACTTATTTGTATATACATACATATATACAAATATCTACATATAATTTTTATTGCTTTTTTCTCTTTTTATGATTATTTAGGTTGCATATCTTCCCCTAAAAGGGAGTTGATAGTCTCATTATACTCAGCCCTTGTCAGACCGCTTTCATTTGGAGTATTGTGTTCAATTATATTCAGTTGTGGGTGCTACTGTTTAAGTGCAAGTGTGAAGTTCTTTTAGTAACATTCAGATTAGTAGAATAAACTAGGAAGGTTTCACTGGAGAAGAGAAGTCTCATAGGGATGTATTAACTGACTTCATAGGGAGAAGGCATCAGACTTGTTTTATTTAGCTCTATAGGGCTGAGACAGGAACTATGAGTAGAAGGTAAGGAAGCCAATTTTTACTTAACATTAGAAATTAGGGTTGCCCAGAAGTAAAATGGGTTTGCGTCAGAGGCAGGAGGTTATCTTTCAGGTTTTCAGAAGAAAATGGTTAATTATTTGTAAGGTATATTCAAGCAGAGATTCCTTTTGATGATGGGTCAGATTAGATGACTGTTGAAATAACTTCTCAAATTTGGAATTCTATAAAAATCAACAAAGTTAACATTTTTAAACAGGAAACCAGCAAAAGGAAAATTCCATTGAAAATACTATGTAAAATGCATGAAATGTTTGAGTATCATATATTTCAAAATACTTTCATGAGGAATATCAAATAGATAAAACACTGTAATATAGTAATACTTGTATTACCTCAAAACAGTCTTTTGAGGAAAGGATTTTATAAGCTGTAGCTTTGTATTTAAGCTATTTTTGTGTGAATGTAGTAGAAATCAAATTTGTAATGTTTTCAGGTTTTCCTATGCTTAAGAATGATCAAATAACTATAGGATTTAAAAAATAACTTGGAGATCCTTTATCAATGAAACTTGAGTCAGCTATGCAAAGAAAGCTTTTCAAATTAATACTAGATGATAACAAAAGTAATAAAAATTCTAATTTCTAACATTATTAAAATTTTGAGTTCTGAATTCCTCTTGAATCCCTCTTCCACCTGTTGAGAAGGTAAGCTTATTGTTATTTTTTTATTTTTTAAATAATTATACCTAGACAATATCTTTATGCTATAGAAGAGTGGTATCAAACTCAATTAGAAAATAGGGCCAGTAAGCCCTACATATAGATCCCTGCAGCTATATATTGACTTAGAAAACCTCATAATAACATCCACACGTTTTATTTATTTTAATTATTTCCCACTTACATTTAATCTGATTTGGACTTTACTTTGGTTGTTGCAGCAGATATTTTATACTGCTGCTGTAGAGAACAGTGCTGATTGTTGTTGTTCGGTTGTTTCAATTGTGTCCAACTCTTCATGATTCTATTGGGGATTTTTGTGGCAGAGATACTGGAATAGTTTGCCATTTCCTTCTCCAGCTCATTTTACAGATGAAGAAATTGAGACAAACTGGGTTAAGTGACTTGCCTAGGGTCATATAACTAGCCAGTGTCTGAAGTCAGATTTCAATTAGAAAGATGGATTTTCCTAACAATAAGTGCAGTGCTCTATTTACTTCCTAGCTGCTCTAATAGTGCTGTTATAAAATTGTAATAAATAATTTTGCTTTCTTTGGTAGAGATCGACATTCTAGAGCAAAATATATTGACTCCCTAACAAAGAAGTGTTCAATCATGGATGCAGAAGATGAAGCTGTCCTAAATCTAATTGCTGAATGTGAAATGGATTTAAGTAAGCCTCCTGGGATTACAAGTGCTAATAAAAAAAACTGTGCTGTACCTGAATTTCATAATTTGCAAGGTATTTTACAGTGACTATTGCTTATTGAATGTTGGCTATGGTTTGTGTCACACATACTGTATAATTGGTGATTTTTTTTTAAACAACATGATTTTATAGGAAGAGCCTGCATTTGGGGAGAACCCAGGTCTACACCCTGACTGCCAGGCTGGGCTGCAGGTTTCTTCATTTGTAAAACCAGGGAGGTAGGACTAGGTGATCATTAAGGGCTCTAAGTTCTGTGATCTCTATTTGGAATTTTTAAGGAAACTGGCTTATTTATACAGGGTCTTCCTAAGTTTTTATGAAGTTTTGAATTTTATTAATTTAGGTTTTAGATTTATGACAAAAAGAAACAGCAAATAGCATTTAAAAGAAAATTTATTACAAGATGATGCTATATAGGACAAGGTTTATATTATTTTTCATCTGTGTTTCTTTAATGCCTAGCACAGTGGTTAATAAATGTTTCTTGAATTTGATTGAGAAGGTAAACCATATTCTATAACTAGCAGCTTGAAATCCTTGTCAGCTTGAGAAGAAAATATGTCTTTAAATGGAGTTTATATGTCATTTCCATATTTAGAGTTGACTATGCCTTGAAATTTCATAAGGTCTTTTTTCACCATTTATTAAAGAAAAACAGAAAAGGAAAACAAAAAAGAACAGAACATTGTCAAGTATCTAGCAGATATTAGGGAGGAATCAAAATATATAATAATAAATTGTCAGTTCAAGAAAAGATATGTAATAGTAGAAGAAATTATATTCATTTCTTTGCTTCCTTGTAGGTTGTTCTTTTATTCTTCGCTGTGCTTTTTTTTTTTTTTTAACTTTATTCTTTTTTTCCCTTTCATCCCCTTACCTCTCCCAGGCAGGCTATAGTTTAAACACAAATAGATGTCATATACATATATAGATACATGCATACACACAAGTATATTCCTCCATACTCACCCATCCATCCACATACTCATATATGTGTTTGTTTATATATATGTGTGTGTGTGTGTGTGTGTGTGTGTGTATATATATATATATATAAAATATATATATTCATACCCACCCACAGACCTATTCAAGCATATAGCTCTCTGTACACACAATACTCAGACACATATACACACATACACATATCCACCCAATGTGCAAACATGCATCCAAAACAACATCAGTATGGCTGACATATTATGTAGCTTTCTCTCTTGATTAGTTTGACTTATCTATTCTTTTGTATCCCTACTAACTCTTCTGCTATAAATATGCTTCTTAACTTGCCTTGCTATTACTTAATCTCCTCTGGCCCATGGATTCCTCCCTTATCTTCTTCCCCTATCCTTTGTTGGCCCTACTGTCCATCCTTCCCCCCCTTATTTTTTTATTGATTTTGGAAGGTACTATACATACACTTATCTGTAGTGTTGCCTATTTAATTCATTCCTGATGTGAATAGGTTTTCAGAACAATGAGCCCTCATAGATAATGCCTCTGTGCCTCTTCTTCCTTTGCATCTCATTTGTATAATATAATTATTACTTTTACTCTTTTTTAGGCAGTTTTGCTTTTTTAAGGGTATATTCAACTCTTCCTCAGGTTTTCTTTTGAGCTACCCAATTGCTGCTCTTAAACATATGGTATATATTTCCATGTAAAAAACAAACAATTTGTCCATGTTAAGTTCCTTGAAATTGATCTTTGATAATTAGTTCTTATAAGTTATATTTTCTATTGAGTTTGGGTTTGGTTAAAAGAAAGTCCTGAAAATCTGCAAGTTTGTTGAGTGTCCCTTTTTTGGAATTATTTAATTAATCAATATTATGGATAATTTTGTTTGAGTATGATATTTTTTAGCCTCAGATCTAGTTCTTTTGATTGCCGGTATATATGATTCTAGTACCTGTTGTGGCTGTTTGTAAGTCCTATATAATTCTTTTATAAGGTCTTTATTAAGATTTTGTATATTTGTCTAGACCTGGGTTTTCCATGTCATAGGGAACTTTCATTAAAGAAATTCTGCTAAAGCATCAGACTCTTCTGAATGTCTTTGGAACCAGATTAAAATGTAATTGAGATATATTAACTAGACAAAACGGATTTGTGTGTGTGTGTGTGTGTGTGTGTGTGTGATTTCTTAAAAGTCAGTATTCCCCTGCAGGGATCCTTATTTAAGTTTTAGTAGCCCCTGTTTCACTCAGTTTGACACTTCAGCCTTGTTAGAGAACTGTTTGGAACACTTGAGAGGTTGGGTGACTTGCCTAGGTTTATTACATAACCAATAGGTGTTGGGAAGAACTTGAACTCTTCCTCTCCAGCCTTGTGTCAAGGTTCTTTCTTTCCTTTTTTTTTTTTTTTTTGTTGAAACTTTCAGGTAGTCCAATTATTCTTATTTTTTTCTTTTTTTGAATTGTTCTCCAGATCTGTTTTTTTTTCTTATGTTTCCTATTTTGTTATATTTTTTCATTCTTTATATCCTGTTTTGTTATTTCTTGGTCTCTTCATTTATTTCCCCTTGTCCAATTCTAATTTTCAAAAAAATATTTTCTTCTTTAAGACTCTGTATCTCTTTTTCTGGTTTGGTTAGCTTTTTTTTTTCCCCCATAATCTGATTAGTTGAAGTTCCCTCAGACTTCTTGGACTCAGAATTTTTCCCCCATCTCCCTAAATTCCACTGCTTTCTAGGAGGTGAAAATCCTTGTGATTCAGACTGAGGCTCTGGCCAAAGCCAACTAGCTCAGGACTCCCCACTTAGTGTTTCTGTGGCATTAGTCTAGAAGTGTTTGCATTTCACACGGGTTAATCTCTGGCCCAGGGTCTTTTTTGGGGTTAGGTCTGGAGGACCCTTGTTCTGCCCCAAGTCATCTTTGTTTTTCTTTGTCTGTGTTGGCTTTGAGGTATAAATTTGATTTATTTGTGGGGGAAATCTGGAGAGCTTAAAATTTTCTGATCTACTATACCATCTTTCCAGAATCTTCCCTCCACATTTGTTATATGTAATTTTTGCAGCATTCAATTCTTTGTGTCTGTGTGTATATGGTTCTTTCCATTTCCCTTATACCCAGTGGGTATATATTTTCTTCGCTCTGCTTATTTCACACTAAATCAGTTCTTGCAGATTTTTCCATGTTTTTCTCTTCATCACATTCATCATTTCTTAATGCATAGTAAAGTTTACTTGTCTTAGATACCAAAGTTTTGATACACTAATTTCTCCCATGTGATTTATTCCCTTCTCATCCCAGGTATATTGATTTTATTTGTGCAGATGTTTTTAAGTTTAATATAATCAAATATGCATATCTATATATTCATATCTACTCACAAACATATCTACATACACATACATACACCCATATAAATACACACACATGTGCACAGACAGAGATACACATATGTATGCATTTACATATATGTAGACATGTATCTAAAAAAGTATTAATATAGCTGACATATAGTGTAGATTTCTCTCTTGATTAAAGCTTTGTTTGACCTTGTCTGAGATCAAAAATTAGTAGGCCTACTTTTATTTTTTCTAATAAATTCTACTCTTAATCCTTGTTCTAGTGTTTATGTATATCTTTTATTTTCTATCCCTGCTAACTCTTCTACTTTATCTTTTTTATTTTTTTAAGAAACAATTTGCATTGCTTTAAAGGGACACTTTAGAATTGAATCTGTACATGTTATTTTGTGTGCTTTAGTAGATTAATATCTAGATCTTTGTTTATTATGTGGTTTTTATTTGGAAAGGAATTTCCTATTTTTATTATCATAGCTTGGATTTTGTTACTATTTTCCAGAAATGAAGCTAATTTTTAGAAGTTTATTTTGTAGCCTTTGCTGACTTTCCTGAACTACTATCAGAATTAGCATCTGTGCAGATAAATTGAATACTGATATTGGCTTGTTATATATTGTTCCCTTCAGCATAATATAGTTTTCTTATTTATCCCTTTTTATGTTTTGAACGTTTGTTTTTACTTTGTCAGATAGCATAATTGCAGCTCCTGCTTTTAAAATTTACTTTGTGTATAGTAAAATTTTTTTATTTTAGTTTTATTTTGTTTTTGTATGACTAAAATGTGGGTTTCAGGCTTTTTCTCCATCATCACTTCTGTTTGCTTGCTTTTTCACACTTGTCTTCTTGTGTATTTTTAGAAAGAAATCTCCCAATAATCCCTGTTGTTGTAATTTTTTCTCCTTGGTCCTTGGAAGCTGGATTGATTTACATTTCTTGAATTTCTGTTATCTGAGGTATTTAAAAAGCAAAGAATTTGTTCATGTCTAGTTTTCTAGTTAAGGACTCCTCATTTTAATATTGAAAGCTGTGGTCTAATTTTTTTTTTTTTAAAACAGCTTCATTTATAAATTTGTTTATAAATTGTTAAGGACTGTAATTTAATTAAAATATTTAATTTAATATATAACTAAAATTTACATATTTTAAAGCAGAACTTCAGCATATTTTTGTTAATTAATCAATTAATAATTTTATAATTTTGTTTTAGATGTTTGAACTATAATATCTAATGAATATATATATATATATATATAGTTAAAGAATTCTTAACCTTCTAGTTATCTTAATTATTTACCTATCAAAATATTAATTGGGCAGTAGACACATGAGATCCATGGGTTAAAGGGGGGGAAGCATGCCGAAAAGAAATAGATCTATATTGAAGCATTTCATCCTCCCTATATTGTCACGAGAAGAAATTTGATGACTATCAAGGGACAATTTCTTGGAGTGTTTGCCAGGTTAATTAGGAAATTTTTTACAACTTAGCATATCTGAGAATGTTTGTCTTCATGTAGATATATATCACAGTAAATTATAATGGAAGAATTTCTTTAGTTACTTTTAGTTATAATAGATTTATATTTTAAAATAATTCCAAACCTTCAATTTGGTTTCAGACTTGGGGCAAAAATCTGATAGGTCAGATTTTGCTGTGACTGTGTTTGGATATGTTCCTTCTTGAATACTGTTTTTGTTGCTAATAGGGTGGAGAAAGGGGAATGTAATGGAAGGAATATTCATTGCCATCATCCTCAATAATTCTCTTCCTTGATTCCATGTAACTGTTTGATACTGGATGATTGGCATGGAAATAGCTTGTTTTTATAATCTCTATTTATGTAAGTAATGGGGGGAAAGGTTGACATAATGGTAAAAAAGAATTTAGTTAATTTTACTATATTATTACTGACTTTGTATGAACTCTAGAAAAGTATAGCTTAGGAAATTTTCAAAATTAATTTCAAAACAAAAACACTGGTGTACATTTTGACTTAACCTATCATTATTATAAAAATATCAGTTCATTTTATAGGCCAAGCATTCTTTATTTTGCATGAACTCATTTTAGCCGAATTTCAGACTTAAGAGAATTATGTTGTCCTAGTTTTGCCAGTTACTAAATATATGATTTTTATCAAATCCTTTAATTTTGGGGCCTCAGTTTACTTATTTGTAAAATAAACATATTAGAAGCAAAGTATCTCTAACATCGCTTCCAGATATATTCTATGACACAATGAGAAAAAATAGAATATCAATTTATAGAACTTAAATCTTTGAATTTAATTAATTTTAAGTTATTGAGACTATAGACTTGATCATTTTTATTATGAAAATGAAATTGTTGCATTTTAAGATTATATTTGAAATAAAACATTTTCCTATGTTTGAAAAATAATTTGCTGTTCAATCGATCCATTTTGTGGTAATAGTATGATAATATGGTAATAGAAATTTGTTAAAATATTAGGATTATTAAACTAAACTGACTTTCCTAAGAGAATTTTATTAGATATTTGATACATTTTAGGAAAATAAAATTTTTGTCAGAAAATGTATGAAATATTTATAGCAGCTTTTCTTGTGATGACAAAGAATTGGAAATTGAGGGGATATCCACCCCTTAGTTGTAGAATGGCTGAACATATTGTAATATATGAATGTAATGGAATACTATTGTTTTTTATGATGAAATGATGAGCTCATAGATTTCAGAAAAACCTGGAAAGATTTACAAGAACTGATTCTGAGTGAAATGAGCAGAACCAGGAGAATATCGTATATAGTAGCAGCAAGATTGTGTAATGATCAACGCTAATAGACTTAGCTCTTCTCAGTAATATAATGATTTAAGACATTACCAAAAGATTCATGATGGAAAGTGCTGCCATTATCCAGAGAAAGAGCTATGAAGTCTGAATGCAGATCAAAGCATACTATTTTCACTTTTTGGTTGTCATTTGGCTTTTTTTCTTTCTCTTGGTTTTTCCCCTTTTTTTCTGCTTTTTTCTTTACAACATGATTACATGGAAATATGTTTAATATGATTGTACATGTACAGCTTTTATCAGATTTCTTCGTGGAGGGAAGAGAAGCTCAAAATCTTATAAAGATGAATGTTGAAAACCAACTTTACATGTAATTGGAATAATACAATTAAGTAAAAAAAAAGAAAATTAATTTTATTTGTTATTTTGTATGATAAAACTTTTTTATAACATTATTGTTATTTTAAAAAAAAACAGGTTCTAGACATCTTTTAAGTCCAAAATCAATGCCAAATATCTCTGAAGATAACTTAAGAGGCTATGATAGGAAAAAAAGCAGCAGCAAAGTGAGTTTTCTGGATGATAAACATCATGAACATCCCAATTTGAAATGTCAAGATGAAATAGAAGGTCAGCATAAATATATATGTCCTAGCCATTTTGACCTTCAAACCTCAGGTAATCAAATTAAAAATGAGAAATTTTTATTTGAACAAATTTTGTTTTGTTTTGTTTTTTTTAGGAATGTATGTGATACAGCTGTACTAATCCTTATGTTTTTCACTGTGTTGAAAATATATATAAAATATATAATAATATATAAAATATATCTCAGTTTGCTATGATATTGCAAATTGTTTTCTTTATTGCCTTTTGAATTTATAGTGCAATTAAAATTTGATTATCTTTTTCTTTTCTTGAAATCTTTTTTCATGGCATTATTTTGCATAATTTCATGTAGCTTTTCATAGATAAGTAGCATTATGGCATAGTGGATAGAAAGCTGACCTTGAAGTTAGGAAAATGTGGGATCAAGTCCTACCTCTGGACTGTCTGACCTTGGGTAGGACACTTAACCCATTCAGTTCTCTAAGCAGCTAAGAGTATGTAAGTTGCAGAGAAGGTAGGATTTGCACTGGTAAGATATTCCTCATCAGATGTTCCCTAGAATAATGAAATTCTAGTTCTAGTCCCTTGTCTCTATATCTTTTGTTTTAACTATGTATGTGCTAAAATTCTCAATATTTTGAAGAAATTAGTTTATAGTAAAAATATTTTCATATGATTAATATTGAAATAGTATGCTTTTATAATAAGCTAGTTTCAAATTAGTAATTGATTTATTTATGTCTAGAATTATCATACTATCAAGTTCATAGTTTCAATAAACCTCATAATTTGAATAATTATTTTTCCATAGATTAGTTAGTTTTATGTTGTTTTTTCTCCCTTTATCCATGGTATCACCTACCGGCATGAAATATTTTGGTCATTTAAAAGTTCATTGAATCCCAAGATTTTTGAACTTAAAATGCTCGATTATTTTTTGGATTGCAACAGCAGATTATCTTTGCTCAGTGTTACAAAATTTCTAGTTTTAAAGTTAAAATACATTTAAGCTTAATTTGAGTTCTAAATTTTGTTGAAGATTTCACTAATACACTTAATGACAACTGGAATCCCAAATGTTTAAAAATAATTTTACTATAATTTCTAAGCATTTTAATAATACTATTTTCATTTATACCTTACATATTTTTATAGTAAATTGTATTTTTCCATATGATAGATGCATTTATAATTATTTTGGCACTGCCAAATCAACTAAACAACAAAATTTCTACAAGTACTGCATAAAACAGAATTATAACATTAAAGGCCTATTGTTACTATTTATTCCAATTTTGATTTTGTTTTAAACTCATGCTCACATTTTCTTTTTTATCATTTCACTTCTTTAAGTTTTTTTAATACTTTGTTATATTATTTTCTTGGCTTTTAGATATTCTTAATAGAATTGGTTTGTTGTTGTTGTTGTTTTTTATATAGAAATGATTAACTCTTTGGTCTTTTTTTCCCTTTCAGTTAGACCTATTATTAATAACTCTTAATAATCTAACTCAGAAAGAGAATAGTCAAGTGATCATTGACTAATTAACCTCTCTGTGTTCCTAGTCAAATCTCTAAGAGTTTGTTGTAGAACAGTTACTGAACAGAATTTGAAGAGATCATTTTCTCACCAAGAATTTAATTCCCAGCGCTGGGAATACAAAAACAAAAGTAAAAGTGGTCCTCAACTTCAAGGAATTTATATAGCAATATGAGACAATACATAAAAGGATAGAAGTGTTAGGAAAATTAATGTTGTAGTGATGACAGTAGTGTTGGGAGGGATATTTTGATTTGAAAATTTTATAGTGATGTTAAAAGGAGACATTGGAGAAGAGATCATTACTTCTTTTTTAGTAGCAATAGCAGTTTTAATTTGATTCTTTCTCCAGAACAAGGAAGCAGGGGTTAGAAGAAAAATATGGCTTACTGGGCACATGCATAGTGGGAAAGAGCTTGATGAGGAGTTGAATGACTGGGTAGGAGAGAGAGGCATAATTGAAATCATCTGATCAGGATAGAATGGTCCCCAGGATGTGCTCAGTCAGTCCAGTTTGGTGTTCCATAGTACATGGTCTCTGATCTCAGTGACAGTGCAAATGAGGAAATGGATAAAGTTTTCTAGAGGTAGCCTTGTATAGTAGGTCATAGGAAGCCCTCACCAAGATGTTGTGGAAAGAGAAGATGAGGAAAGACAGGATGAAAATTAAGCTTTTCAGGGCTTGCATAATGTTTAGATTGGATGATAGGAAAACTGGTTAGGAGCAATCTTTTATCACCAAAAATTTTAAAAATAGGGAGAAAAGACAGTTGTGCAAAATTTTCAACAAAAGGTAGAAATCTGCCAATATGTACAATGCACCAGTCAGTAAGCAAGTATTTTTAAAGTGCTTACTATTTGCCAGGCATTGTGGTAAAAGATAGGGATACAAAGAAAAACAAAAATAAATAAGTGAAACTCAAGAGTTCTTGTTTTCAAGGAACAATTGTACATTCTAATAAGGGAGACAGCATATAAACTCTTAAGTGTATATGTAAACTATAGAGCATACATGAAAGTGGTTCTGAAAAGGGAAGTCATTAATCTGTAAAATCATGGAAAGCCTTCAAAAGGTGGAATTTGAGCTGAGTCTTGAAGGAAGCTGGAGAATTTAAGAGGTGGAGGTGAGGTGGCTGAGCCTTCTAGGCATAGAGGAACTATCCTCTAAGTGAAAAGGCACAGAGATGAATGATGAATATTGTTTTCTTTAAAAAATTTTGTTCAAATATATTTTTTCCAAATACATATAAAGACATATTTCAACATTTGTTTTTGTGAGACTTTGTTTTCCAAATTTTTCTTCCTCCCTTACCTGCCCCTCTCCCCAAGACAGTAAGTAATCTGATATAGGTTAAATATGTACAATTCTTTTTTTTTTTCACAGTTTAGAACCATATAAAACGTCTATTCTGTTTCTTTCTTTTCTTTCTTTTTTTTTTTTAATAACTTTTTATTGACAGAACCCATGCCAGGGTAATTTTTTACAGCATTATCCCTTGCATTCACTTCTGTTCCGATTTTTCCCCTCCCTCCCTCCACCCTCTCCCCCAGATGGCAAGCAGTCCTTTACATGTTGAATAGGTTACAGTATATCCTAGATACAATATGTGTGTGCAGAACTGAACAGTTTTCTTGTTGCACAGGAAGAATTGGATTCAGAAGGTATAAATAACCCGGGAAGAAAATATGTGCAATTCTTTTAAACATATTTACACATTTGTCATTTTGTGCAAGAATAATTAGACCAAAAAGCAAGAAACCATGAGAGAGAAACAAACAAAAGTTAGTGAAAATACTGTATTTCAATACTTATTCAGTCTCCATAGTTCTCTCTCTAGATGTGGATAACATTTTCTATTCCAAGGTTATTGGAATTGCCTTGAATCATCTCATTGTTTAAAAGAACTGACTGAGAACATCACAGTTGATCCATTATGTAATCTTGTTACTGTGTACAGTGTTTCTCAGTTCTGTTCATTTCATCCAGTATTAGTTCATGTAATCTTTCCAGGCTTTTCTGAAATCTCAGTCTGCTCATCATTTCTTGTAGGACAAGAATTGTAGGACAATGTATTCCATTACATTCACTTATCATAATTTATTCAGTTATTTCATAACTTATGGGTGAATTTCCTTGCCACCACAAAAAGAGCTGCTACAATTTTTCTACATGTGGGTCTTTTCCCTCTTTTATGATCTTTTTGGGATACAGATTCAGTAGTGAGACTGCCGAATCAAAGGATATACACACTTTGATAGTTCCAAATTGCTCTCTAAAAAAGCTGTATCATTTCACAACTGCCAACAATGCATTAGTGTCCCAGTTTTCTCACATCCCCTCCAACATTTATCATTATCTTTTGCTGTCATCTTAGCCAATCAGAGAAGCATGAAGTGGTACCTCAGAACTGTCTTAATTTGCATTTCTCTTCAGCAATAATGATTTAGAACATTTTTTCACATGAATAGAAATGGCCTAAATTTCTTCATTTGAAAATTGTTGGTTCCTATCCTTTGACACTTCATCAATTGGGAAATGACTTATGTTCTTTAAAAATTTGTTAGTTCTATGTTTTAGAAATGTTTTAGAAATGAGGCTTTTATCAGAAACACTGACTATAAAAATATTTTCTCCGTTTTCTGTTTCCTTTCTAATCTTGGCTGCATTAGTTTTGTTTGTGTAAAAATATTTTAATTTAATATAATCAAAATTATCCATTTTGTATTTCATAATATTCCCTAGTTGTTCTTTTGCCATAAATTCCTCCCTTCTCCACAGATCTGACAGGTGGGCCATACCTTTTTCTCCTAATTTGCTTATATAAATATCAGCCTTTATGTCTAAATCATGAAACCATTTTAACCTTATCTTGGTAAAGGGTATTAGATATTGGTTAGTGCCTAGTTTCTGTCAAACTATTTTCTACTTTTCCCAGCAATTTTGTTAAATACTGAGTTCTCATCCCACAAGCTTGAATCTTTGGGTTTATCAAACACTGTTATTATACTCATTAACTATTGCATCTTGTGTGCCTAATCTATTCCGCTGATCCACTCCTCCATTTCTTAGCCAGTACCAAATTATTTTGATCACTGCTACTTTATAATATGGTTTTAAGTCTGATTTCTATGCTATCTGCTTTTGCTTTTTTTTTTTTTTTACATTTTCATTGATATTCTTGACCTTTTGTTCTTCCACATGTTTTATTATAAAATTTTTAGCTCTATAAAGTATTTTTTGACTGTTTGATTAATATAGCACAGAATAAGTTGATTAAGTAGAAGTATCATTCTTATTATATTAGCTCAGTATGTCCATGAGCAATTGAGGAAGAATATTGTTTTGAAGAACCACAAGTAAATGGATCATAGACTTTATAGAAAGTAGTAAGGTGTGAGAGGCCTCAAAAGCTAGGAAGACTTCAGCTAACAAAGAAATTTAAATGCTGTACAGAGAACTTTATATTTGATCTTAGAAGTAATTGGGTAGTCACTGGAGTCCCTTGATTTGAGCAGGGTTATATGGCCAGATCTATGCTGTAGGAAAACCCCTTGCCTGCTGAGTAATCATTAGATTAAAGTGAGGGCAAACTTTGAGTCAGAAAAGCCATTTAGGAGGCTATTGCAATAATGTAGACAAAAAATTCTGGGAATCTGAACTAGACTTGTAACTTGTGTGAGTAAAGACAAAGAGAACTATTAAAGCAAAGCTATGAAAGTCAAAATAACAAGGCTTAACAATGAATTGGATCTCTAGAATAAGTGAGAATTGAGGAGTTGAGACTCAAGACATCAAGATTACACTTAAAGCATTTACTTTATTGACAGTATTTTCATAGTGAAGCTAATTATAAATTTTTGTATCATTCAGATTTCTCAGTTTTTATATATACTAAAGATTTGTGAACATAAAACTTAAGAAAACAGAACATTCTATTAGCATAAATGTGAAAGTCTTAATTTCTTCTTATTATTTTTGAATGATGATGTTAATTTGAACTAGAACCAGAACTAATGGTCTTAAGGGATATGATCATTTACTCTTTACTTTATAAAATCTACAGGTATAGAGGGACCATTCAATAATCCTGAACAGAAGAAAGTTACATCAGCTCAAAAGATGCTAAAAACTTTAGCTACTTCTGGAGTAATATATAAAAGAAGAATGCTTAATAGAAGATTGCAGTCAATTCAGGAAGAGAATTGTCAGGATCTTTTGGAAAGAAATAATAGATTGCCCAGTGCTGATGAAAGTATTTTCAATCAAGAAGTAGAAAGAAAAATGGAATTGGAAAGAAAAAATGACAAAAGCTTTTCTAACTTTGATAGATCTGAGCCTGATAGATCTGAACAGCCAAGGACTAAAAACATAAATGCATCTCTCAAAGAGGTAATCCAAAAGATGTGATAATTGTTATAGAAATGTTTTTATTCAATAGGACTCTTATATTTCTTATTTTATAATCATTGGATGTTAAATGTTCATTTTTTTTCCTATTTATTGACCATAGAATATTGTTTCCTTTTAAGTGTAATTAAACATTTAATATTAACTTAAATATATTTAGCTCCATTACATAGCTTGCTAAACATTTTAAAAATTAGTTTTTGTTATGATGCTTTTATATGTTCTTTAGAAACTACTTCCTCTGCTTCAAAAGATCTCCTACAGTGTGAAATTGTTAAGAGAAGTATAATAATAGAGATTATATAGAGATTTTAATATTTGCTTTTATGAGTCCATTGTGGTCAAAATTGTGATGCAGTCATTCCTCCCACATGGTGGCAGAGTCATCTCTGTCATTGTCAGAATCCTGCAAAGACTGGTTCAGTTACAAAAGGAATGCCTTAGCCCCCAGTGTTCAATAGTACTCCTTGGGGTTTGGTTGTTTTTTGTTGTTGTTTTTCCCTTGACTTATTTGTATCCTTGAACATAGTTGTTTTAGTCTGAGGCAGTGTTTTTGCAATCTTACTCTGAAATAACTTTGGATTTGAAGTCAAAGATTGTTAAATCTTACTGTGCTCTTTACTTCTATGTAAACTTGGGCCTTAGTTTCTTTCTTATTTTTTTTTATAGTTTTTTTATTATTATTATAGCTTGTTATTTACGAGATATATGCATGAATAATTTTTCAGCATTGACAACTGCAAAAAACCTTTTGTTCCAACTTTTTTCCCTCCTTCTCCCCACCCCTTCCCCCAGATGGCAAGCAGTCCTTTACATGTTGAATAGGTTACAGTATATCCTAGATACAATATGTGTGTGCAGAACTGAACAGTTTTCTTGTTGCACAGGGAGAATTGGATTCAGAAGGTATAAATAACCCGGGAAGAAAATATGTGCAATTCTTTTAAACATATTTACACATTTGTCATTTTGTGCAAGAATAATTAGACCAAAAAGCAAGAAACCATGAGAGAGAAACAAACAAAAGTTAGTGAAAATACTGTATTTCAATACTTATTCAGTCTCCATAGTTCTCTCTCTAGATGTGGATAACATTTTCTATTCCAAGGTTATTGGAATTGCCTTGAATCATCTCATTGTTTAAAAGAACTGACTGAGAACATCACAGTTGATCCATTATGTAATCTTGTTACTGTGTACAGTGTTTCTCAGTTCTGTTCATTTCATCCAGTATTAGTTCATGTAATCTTTCCAGGCTTTTCTGAAATCTCAGTCTGCTCATCATTTCTTGTAGGACAAGAATTGTAGGACAATGTATTCCATTACATTCACTTATCATAATTTATTCAGTTATTTCATAACTTATGGGTGAATTTCCTTGCCACCACAAAAAGACTGCTACAATTTTTCTACATGTGGGTCTTTTCCCTCTTTTATGATCTTTTTGGGATACAGATTCAGTAGTGAGACTGCCGAATCAAAGGATATGCACACTTTGATAGTTCCAAATTGCTCTCTAAAAAAGCTGTATCATTTCACAACTGCCAACAATGCATTAGTGTCCCAGTTTTCTCACATCCCCTCCAACATTTATCATTATCTTTTGCTGTCGTCTTAGCCAATCAGAGAAGCATGAAGTGGTACCTCAGAACTGTCTTAATTTGCATTTCTCTTCAGCAATAATGATTTAGAACATTTTTTCACATGAATAGAAATGGCCTAAATTTCTTCATTTGAAAATTGTTGGTTCCTATCCTTTGACACTTCATCAATTGGGAAATGACTTATGTTCTTTAAAAATTTGTTAGTTCTATGTTTTAGAAATGTTTTAGAAATGAGGCTTTTATCAGAAACACTGACTATAAAAATATTTTCTCCGTTTTCTGTTTCCTTTCTAATCTTGGCTGCATTAGTTTTGTTTGTGTAAAAATATTTTAATTTAATATAATCAAAATTATCCATTTTGTATTTCATAATATTCCCTAGTTGTTCTTTTGCCATAAATTCCTCCCTTCTCCACAGATCTGACAGGTGGGCCATACCTTTTTCTCCTAATTTGCTTATATAAATATCAGCCTTTATGTCTAAATCATGAAACCATTTTAACCTTATCTTGGTAAAGGGTATTAGATATTGGTTAGTGCCTAGTTTCTGTCAAACTATTTTCTACTTTTCCCAGCAATTTTGTTAAATACTGAGTTCTCATCCCACAAGCTTGAATCTTTGGGTTTATCAAACACTGTTATTATACTCATTAACTATTGCATCTTGTGTACCTAATCTATTCCGCTGATCCACTCCTCCATTTCTTAGCCAGTACCAAATTATTTTGATCACTGCTACTTTATAATATGGTTTTAAGTCTGATTTCTATGCTATCTGCTTTTGCTTTTTTTTTTTTTTTTTTTTTTGCATTTTCATTGATATTCTTGACCTTTTGTTCTTCCACATGTTTTATTATAAAATTTTTAGCTTTATAAAGTATTTTTTGACTGTTTGATTAATATAGCACAGAATAAGTTGATTAAGTAGAAGTATCATTTTTATTATATTAGCTCAGTATGTCCATGAGCAATTGAGGAAGAATATTGTTTTGAAGAACCACAAGTAAATGGATCATAGACTTTATAGAAAGTAGTAAGGTGTGAGAGGCCTCAAAAGCTAGGAAGACTTCAGCTAACAAAGAAATTTAAATGCTGTACAGAGAACTTTATATTTGATCCTAGAAGTAATTGTGTAGTCACTGGAGTCCCTTGATTTGAGCAGGGTTATATGGCCAGATCTATGCTGTAGGAAAACCCCTTGCCTGCTGAGTGATCATTAGATTAAAGTGAGGGCAAACTTTGAGTCAGAAAAGCCATTTAGAAGGCTATTGCAATAATGTAGACAAAAAATTCTGGGAATCTGAACTAGACTTGTAACTGTGTGAGTAAAGACAAAGAGAACTATTAAAGCAAAGCTATGAAAGTCAAAATAACAAGGCTTAACAATGAATTGGATCTCTAGAATAAGTGAGAACTGAGGAGTTGAGACTCAAGACATCAAGATTACACTTAAAGCATTTACTTTATTGACAGTATTTTCATAGTGAAGCTAATTATAAATTTTTGTATCATTCAGATTTCTCAGTTTTTATATATACTAAAGATTTGTGAACATAAAACTTAAGAAAACAGAACATTCTATTAGCATAAATGTGAAAGTCTTAATTTCTTCTTATTATTTTTGAATGATGATGTTAATTTGAACTAGAACCAGAACTAATGGTCTTAAGGGATATGATCATTTACTCTTTACTTTATAAAATCTACAGGTATAGAGGGACCATTCAATAATCCTGAACAGAAGAAAGTTACATCAGCTCAAAAGATGCTAAAAACTTTAGCTACTTCTGGAGTAATATATAAAAGAAGAATGCTTAATAGAAGATTGCAGTCAATTCAGGAAGAGAATTGTCAGGATCTTTTGGAAAGAAATAATAGATTGCCCAGTGCTGATGAAAGTATTTTCAATCAAGAAGTAGAAAGAAAAATGGAATTGGAAAGAAAAAATGACAAAAGCTTTTCTAACTTTGATAGATCTGAGCCTGATAGATCTGAACAGCCAAGGACTAAAAACATAAATGCATCTCTCAAAGAGGTAATCCAAAAGATGTGATAATTGTTATAGAAATGTTTTTATTCAATAGGACTCTTATATTTCTTATTTTATAATCATTGGATGTTAAATGTTCATTTTTTTTCCTATTTATTGACCATAAAATATTGTTTCCCTTTAAGTGTCATTAAACATTTAATATTAACTTAAATATATTTAGCTCCATTACATAGCTTGCTAAACATTTTAAAAATTAGTTTTTGTTATGATGCTTTTATATGTTCTTTAGAAACTACTTCCTCTGCTTCAAAAGATCTCCTACAGTGTGAAATTGTTAAAAGAGAAGTATAATAATAGAGATTATATAGAGATTTTAATATTTGCTTTTATGAGTCCATTGTGGTCAAAATTGTGATGCAGTCATTCCTCCCACATGGTGGCAGAGTCATCTCTGTCATTGTCAGAATCCTGCAAAGACTGGTTCAGTTACAAAAGGAATGCCTTAGCCCCCAGTGTTCAATAGTACTCCTTGGGGTTTGGTTGTTTTTTGTTGTTGTTTTTCCCCTTGACTTATTTGTATCCTTGAACATAGTTGTTTTAGTCTGAGGCAGTGTTTTTGCAATCTTACTCTGAAATAACTTTGGATTTGAAGTCAAAGATTGTTAAATCTTACTGTGCTCTTTACTTCTATGTAAACTTGGGCCTTAGTTTCTTTCTTTTTTTTTTTTTTATAGTTTTTTTATTATTATTATAGCTTGTTATTTACGAGATATATGCATGAATAATTTTTCAGCATTGACAACTGCAAAAAACCTTTTGTTCCAACTTTTTTCCCTCCTTCTCCCCACCCCTTCCCCCAGATGGCAGGTTGACCAATACATGTTAAATATGTTGAAGTACAAGTTAAATACAATATATGTATACATGTCCATACAGTTATTTTGCTGTACAAAAAGATTTGGACTTTGAAATAGTGTACAATTAGCCTGTGAAGGAAATAAAAAATGCAGGAGGACAAAAATAGAAGGATTGGGAATTCTATGTAGTGGTTCATAGTCATCTCCCAGAGTTTTTTTGTTGGGTGTAGCTAGTTCAGTTCATTACTGCTGTATTGGAACTGATTTGGCTCATCTCATTGCTGAAGATGGCCAAGTCCATCAGAATTGATCATCATATAGTATTGTTGTTGAAGTATATAATGATCTCTTGCTCCTGCTCATTTCACTCAGCATCAGTTCATATAAGTCTTTCCAGGCCTTTCTGAAATTATCCTGCTAGTCATTTCTTACAGAACAATAATATTCCATAATATTCATATACCACAATTTATTCAGCCATTCTCCAATTGATGGACATCCACTCAGTTTCCAGTTTCTGGCCACTACAAACAGGGCTTCCACAAACATTTTGGCACATACAGGTCCCTTTCCCTTCTTTAGTATTTCTTTGGGATATAAGCCCAGTAGAAACACTGCTGGATCAAAGGGTATGCACAGTTTGATAACTTTTTGAGCATAGTTCCAAATTGCTCTCCAGAATGACTGGATGTGTTCACAATTCCACCAACAATGTATCTGTGTCCCCTGTTTTCCCACATCCCCTCCAACATTCCACATTATCTTTCCCTGTCATTCTAGCCGGTCTGACAGATGTGTAGTGGTATATCAGAGTTGTCTTAATTTGCATTTCTCTGATTAATAATGACTTGGAGCATCTTTTCACATGGCTAGAAATAGTTTCAATTTCATCATCTGAAAATTGTCTGTTCATATCCTTTGACCATTTGTCAATTGGAGAATGGTTTGATTTCTTATAAATTAGAGTCAATTCTCTATATATTTTGGAAATGAGCCCTTTATCAGAACCTTTAATTGTAAAAATGTTTTCCCAGTTTATTGCTTCCCTTCTAATCTTGTCTGCATTAGTTTTATTTGCACAAAAACTTTTCAATTTGATATAATCAAAATTTTCTATTTTGTGATCAATAATGATCTCTAATTCTTCTTTGGTTATAAATTCCTTCTTCTTCCACAGGTCTGAGAGGTAAACTATCCTGTGTTTGTCTAATTTATTTATAATCTCATTCTTTATGCTTAGGTCATGAACCCATTTTGACCTTATCTTGGTGTATGGTGTTAAGTGTGGGTCAATGTCTAGTTTCTGCCATATTAATTTCCAATTTTCCAAGCAATTTTTGTCAAACAGTGAGTTTTTATCCCAAAAGCTGGGGTCTTTGGGTTTGTCAAACACTAGGTTGCTATAATTATTGACTGTTTTGTCCTTTGAACCTAGCCTATTCCACTGATCAACTAGTTTATTCCTTAGCTAATACCAAATGGTTTTAGTAACTGCTGCTTTATAATATAATTTTAGATCTGGTACAGCTATGGGCCTTAGTTCCTATAAAATGAGAGGGGAAATGATCTATTAGCTTCAAAACTAATCCTATGATCAGGTGATTCCATCAACTAGATAAATTTTACTGTGGTGAGGATTTAGGCTATTTCTCATTGGCTTTAACTTAGGGCTTTGGTCACCTCTTCTAGTTGATTTCTAGTACTTGTTGCACCTAAGTTCACTAGAGCCTCTTGGCTGTTAGGTTCTCCTCAGAATTGAAAGAGAATTTCAGGTGTCTAGTCTAATCCCTCACCAAAAAATGAATCACCTATACTGCATTCTCAGTAAGTGATCAGCCAGCTTTTACTTAAAGACCTTTAGTAACAGAAATAGTCAGCTAGCTGGTACAGTCAGTATAGCACCAGGCCTGGAGTCAAGAAGACACATCTTCCTGAGTTCAAATCTGTCTTCAAGACATTTACTAGTATGAGCTTGGAGAACTCATTTAAAGTCTACTTGCCTCAATTCTTCATCATAAAATGAACTAGAAAAGGAAATGTCAAACTACTCTATTATCTTTGTTAAGAAACTCTGCCTTCAATCTGTATGTGTTGGAATCTTTACAAACTGCTAAGAACAACAAGAACCCAACATTTGAACTCACAACATGTATGTGCATGAATGTTTGTGGCAGCCCTGTTTGTAGTGGCCAGAAACTGGAAACTGAGTGGATGCTCATCAGTTGGAGAATGGCTGAATAAATTGTGGCATATGAATATTATGGAATATTATTGTTCTGTAAGAAATGACCAGCAGGATGATTTCAGAAAGGCCTGGAGAGACTTATACGAACTGATGCTGAATGAAACGAGCAGGGCCAGGAGATCATTATATACTTCAACAACAATACTATATGATGATCAGTTCTGATGGACCTGGCCATCCTCAGCAATGAGATGAACCAAATCAGTTCCAATGGAGCAGTAATGAACTGAACCAGTTACACCCAGCGAAAGAACTGTAGGAGATTACTATGAACCACTACATAGAATTCCCAATCCCCCTATTTTTATCCTCCTGCATTTTGGATTTCCTTCACAGACTAATTGTACAATATTTCAGAGTCCAATTCTTTTTGTACTGCAAAATAACGGTTTGGCCATGTATACTTATTGTGTATCTAATTTATACTTTAATATATTTAACATCTACTAATCAATCACCCTGCCATCTGGGGGAGAGGGAGGGGGGGAAGGAAGGGAAAAATTGGAACAAGAGGTTTGGCAATTGTCAATGTTATAAAGTTACCCATACATAATAACCTGTAAATAAAAGACTATTAAAAAAAAATCTCCCTTCCCCCAAAGAAATGGGGTCATGAAGAATTGGACCCAACTGAAAAGTGACTGAACAACTGACCAACAACAATTACAGTGATGGGAAACTCTCTGTTCGTTTAGCAGTTTCCACAAGCAGCAGCATTGTATTGCATGATTTTTGGAGTCAGTATATTGAATCCTTGAAGTTTTGCCACTCACTATTTTTAGTAAGTTAGACATTAACTTGGGGATAATAATACTTTTACTGTATTTCTCATATGACTGGACTGAGGAAAATACTTTTTAAAACTTCAAATGCTATGTAAACGTGAATTATTACTATTATTGTCATCACTCTGTTTGAAGAGTTCTGATTTTTAGGACATATTTCCTTTTGTTGAGCTAAATTCTCTTTTTCCATAATTTATATATTCTGGTTGGGTAGATCAGAACTAGCTGCCATAAGTCTGATCCCTCTTCCACATAATAGTCATGTGATTATTAGCTGCCCTTCAGATTTCATACTTTATTCTTTTTTTCAAAGCAAAAAATCCCTGGTTGTTTCTTTTCACATGGTTTCAAGTCATTTTCACTATATTAGTTACTCTTCTTAGATTTGGAATCAAAAGATCTGACTTTGAATCTTAGCTCTGCTCTTGATTTATCTTTCTGACCTTGAGTAAATGACTTAGTTTCTTGGGTTTCATTCTTCATTTACAAAATAAGGAGATTGAAATAGATGAATTGAATTCTCAGGTTCCTTCCACTCTAATTCATTAATCCTATGATTTTATGACATTTTAAGGTATATTTTTCAATATGTTACAGTAGACTTTGGGACAGTTATCATGAAAAGTGACTAAAGAAACAGACTTCCTCCTCCCAGCCCTAAAATACAAATGTCTCAAAGTTTTGGATTTCCCTAACTCGGTTTCTTAAGCCTTTCTTTTCTTTTATTCCTGTCTTTCAGGCACCAAAAACTTGATTTTCTGTTGAGAATTTAAATTAGGTACTGTAGGCCTATGACTACTATTCTTGCCTTGACTCCCTCCCCATATGACTCCAACTCAGAGCCATTAATAGTACCAATAGATAGGGGATGCTTGTGTAGAAAAACAGCAGATATTTACAGGTACTTAAAAGAAGTACCTTTCTTAGAAGATAAATCATTTTTAACAACTGGTAAAGGTTATTTTCCTTTTCCTTGCCTAAGGCCTAACATTTTTGCTTCTTCAAATGATCTTTATAAGAGAAGTGGAGAATTTCCAGTGACTGTGTAAAATAGGATGAGGGCATAAATTCTTCTCTGGCTATATCATGGTGGCCTTATGGAAGTCATCTTAAGCCAAAAAACTTCCCCAGAACTAGAATGATATAGTAATAATGACTTTGGTGGCACCAGCTATTAGAGAGAACACTTTTTTTTGAGAAATAAGTTTAATAATAAATGCTAGAATTTAAATATTACTATATTATAGTACATTTGGTATTTCATGAAATAAAAACTTCATAATCTTACTTTCCAATTCAGGTATCGAAATCTCATTCAGCAACACAGACAATGAATAAGGATGTGTTTGAAATAGCACTCTTGGATACTCTTTTGGACTTAGTAGATAAATATTGGAATGGTCGTAAATCTCTACAATCCAATGAGAATTTTATTTGTAAGTAAAAACAAAAGAAGCAAACATAATGCTTAATAATTGTGGGAATAAACAAGCCCAGCATTAGGCCAGACCGTATAATCATTTGATTGTTGAATTGGATTCTTAAAAGCACGTTAGTTCTACTTGTTCCTTGGGATACCATTTGAAAGATTTATTGTTCAAATTCACAAAATTGTACTCTGTAAGTGAAGATATTATGTTCATTTTTATTTTATGAGACATTTGAATAGGAGACTGACAGGGCCAAATGGTGGTTGAAAAGCCATATGACTTTGCTAAGGTTTACTTAATACAAATCTATGCTGCTTCATGTACTTCCTTTCTCACTCTATTTATTTATTTATTTATTTGAAATCATGACTACCACTCTTGCATCCCTGAAATTTATACTCCATGACTCATTCTGGTATAGAATTGCTCTGTAATTTCCAAGACTTTATCCATAGAGGTTCTGCCAAGTTGCAGATTGTTCAGATATGGACTAAGTAATGTAATATGTTTGTGGACTAAGTTTAGCTAAGTTAAGAAGGGCCTATCACTAGTAGGTTAACTATGGAATGATGAATACTTTTGTGATGTCAACTAGTGAAACAAGAGTACAAAGTAACTCGGTACTGTGCAGTGCTTAGCTCTTCATTCTGAGGTCATGGTAGAGAGGTAAAAAAGGGCACAAAAGGTACTGAGAATCACATACTTTTTGTTGCCATATATAATTAATAACTTTTGGTACTCTAAAAATAAGATTGTTGTCCAGAAACTCTATGTTAATATTCCTGGAATTGGAACCTATCAATTTCTACAGTCCTGTAGATGAACCAGAAGGTAAAAAGAATTTGCCAACAAATAAAAGGATCAGTCAGTGAACAAGTATTTGTTAAATGCTCACTATCTGTTAGGGACTATGCTAGAAACTAAGGGTACAAATACAGTGAATGATATGTTTCCTTCTTGTAAGGAGGTCTTCTATATGCAGAATTTAAACATATACACTATATATATAAATAATTATGTCATATGTTTATATATCTATGAAAAAAATAAATACAAGTCAACTCAAAGCAGGGCTAATAATCTTCATTACAAAAGAGCGATAGTATCAACAGACATGATAAAAGATAAGCTAGAATACTACATTATACTTAAAGGCACCATAAATAATAAATAAATACAAATATTAAATATTTGTGCACCAAAATATTCCCTTTATACCAAGAAAGTCTAACTATTGCTAACAACAATCAAAAGAAAAAAGGAAGTTAATGACCCTAGTAGAACTTTAGAAAAGTTGGAGGTAATGGATCCCCTGGTGATTACTGAATAGGAGCAGAAATAATTTTACATATATCTGAACCCTTTACAAAAATTGACCATATAAAAGAAGTAGTATGAACTGAAAGAAACCCAAATATAAACCCAGATGAGAATAATAGTATAACTAGTCCAAGAAAAGCCTTGCAGAAGATAATCTTTGCCATGAGGATTACAAAATTGATTTTTTTTTAAGTCTGAAAAGGATACATTGAGGTACTTCACTAATATAATTTTATTTTCTGTTTCCAAACAATTCAGTTAACTTGTCTTTCAAGTACTTATAGTCCATGTTAACAATAAAGTGATATAATCACTTAATTAAATTGATACTGAAAAAGCTTTTGACAAAACAATATCTATTTTAGTGTGTTAACAAAAACACTAGAAATGTTTATAACCTTTGAACCAAAGACTCCATTCCTAAGCTTATATACCCCAAGGAAGCCTTGGAAAAGAATAAAGTTCCTGTGTATGCCAAAATATTGATAGCAGAACTTTTTGTGATAGTAAAGAATTGAAACAAAGCAGGTGCCCATTGATTGGGGAATTGTTAAACAAATTGTGGTATATGAAAGTAATAAAATATTACTGTGTTTCAAGAAATGATCAGAGAAGCTTGGAAAGATCTACAAAAACTTATACAAAGTGAAGTAACTTAAGCCAAGAAAACAGCATACACACAACTACAACAATGTAAATTGAACAACATATCCAAAAAAATAAAAAATGAATATAACAGAATTAAAAAGATCAAAAGAAAACCTTATGAGAAGATACTCCAGTCCATACTTTTGTGAGTGTGAGAAGTACACAAATGTTACACATTGTATGTTTTCATACTTTTTCAATATACCAATCAGTTGTGTTGATTTTTTTTTTTAATCCTGTTTGATATGAGATAGTTCTGTGGGAAGGGAGGGATACTGGGGATTACCTTGTTGATGGAAGAACCAGAAGATATTAATAAAAAGTTATTTTTAAAAAAAACACTAGAAAATATAGAAATGCTAAGTTAAAAAAACACTAGAAAGTATGGGAATAAGGATAAGTAATATTTATCAAAACTCCATATAATGATTAGAAATCTTATAAAATAAAAATATCTATTATCGGCACTATTATTTTATGTAGTTCTAGAAATACTACCTGTAACAGTAATACTAGAAAAATATCAGAGGTAGTAAGAGTATTTGAACCCAAATTATATTTGAGCTTATGAATATCTTAATAAACTCCACTTTATATAAGAAGGGGTATAACAGGGTCAAACCGCTACAATTCACTGGTGGCTGTGTGGAGTATGGATTAAAATGTGTGAGCAGCTCTAGATGCTAAGTGTAAAGGACATTATGCTGATTATATCAAGTCCCAGTTTATCCTGAGCCCCACCTCACTGAAGTCTTTACTTACTAAATAGATATGATTTAATACATAAAGGAGAAGTATAGTGAATAAGCACTTTATATACACTGCCCAGATATGGCATAAATTTCTTATCCAAGGCTTCCTTGGGGTATAAGCTCAGTAATGGAGTCTCCGGTTCAAACACTACAAACATTTCTAGTGTTTTTGTTAACACAACAACTCACAATCTTCAACAAGATAGTTTTGCAGAACATGTATCTTGAAGTGACTCAGCAATTATATAGTGAGCCAAGCCCACAGTTAAATAGGAAGAAGAGAACAGATTGGAAATTGTGCAGGAAACATCTTCCTAACCTAAAACCTCTTCTTTTCAATGCTAATGATGCAGGATCAGCTAGGTGGTGGTGTGAATAGAATACTGGCCTTGGAATCAGGAGGACCTGAGTTCAAATTCAGCCTCAAAAACTACTAGCTGTTTGACACTGGTCAATTCACAACTGATTGCTGCCGGGCCCCTCCCTTCATTCCCCCTACCCTCAGAAAAAAAAAAAGTACTAGTGATACAATATATCTGTCAATCATGAAAGGCCACAACATTCAAATGAGTGCAGATTTTTATTGACACACAGGATAATAGAGAGTCATAGTAGTTGTTAGTAGGTTGAAATATATTACAAAGTATGCTTTTGAGAGAAATATCATGAAAGACATCATTAAAGACATAACTAGAATAAGGGATGAGCTTGTCATGAAATAAGAGTAAGGATAACAGATGGATATACAAAATGTTGGTAACCATAAAATTTTTTTTTTTAATTGCCTAATGTTCTGGGTAGATCTCTGGAAAATTTGAGAGGAACATAAATAAGAAATGTAAGGATAAGTAGATGTAGATAGATTGCTTTCTGCATTGATATAATAACCATATCAGTGTTATCACACACTGTTATAGCTGATGCTATGCAAAATTTAGTATTTTTTATGCCATATTTCATTTATAGTAAAAATTGTTTTTAAAAAGTACTCTGAAATACTTAAAATACATTTGTGATATTAATCTTTCATCCTTAAATAACATTCACACTTGCTTTTTAATCTCAGGTCAGGCAAGACATGTTTTGTCTTCTGTGCAAACATCTGTATCCAATGAAGACAATTCATCAATCATGAATGAAAAAATTAATCACTTGATTTTAGAAAGTGAAGCCTTACAAAATCTTGCTGAACAAGAACAGCAATACAATAGAAGGATTAGTGGGCTGATGTTGGAATTAAACAATACACTTCAGGAGATGGTGAGCTATGCATGTTAATTCTTAGATGTGTGGGATGAATGACTGGATGCATTAGTAGAAGAATAATTAATAGAAGAATAATATCATAGGAAGTTATAATTCTATTGCATTTTTTTTCAAATCTGACTACATTGAAGTTCAAATAACATTTATTATGAAAGGATTCTATTTGAAAAGCTTGTTTAAATTGGTTTGTGTAACTTGGAACATATTTCTCCAAAGATATAAATAAATATAAATCATAATAAGTTTCCCAGGTCAGTACACAAAAGCTTGTTTAGCTCATATTCTACCTGATATATTTATATAATGGTACTATTTCAATCATAACTATTATGCACCATTATTTCTGTGGGAAAATGTATCCCATTTTCCAGAGGATTCCAGATAATGGTTTTCTTCCCTCTCAATGGCTTCCTGGCATAGATATGGAAAAAAGGAGCTTCTTTGTGGAAGTTAGAGAAATATAGTAGATACTGATAGGCACTAACAGCTTACCTGTTTTCATCTCTGCAAAAGATGACCATTTTTCTGAATTTGTGCAACTGCATAGAAAATAATACTTCTTCATAACTTTAACATTAAAGAAGTTAATTATCTAGGTCAGTCATTCTTTAGATGCTCTGGATTAGAGACCTGACTCTATACAGACTCCTTGCCATCCATTTTCAAGTCAAATGTTCATAAATCAAGGGTTATCTCTATAGCACTTTCTAGGCCTTATACTTTTCTCTTCTTTTGTTTAAAAGGTTTTTTTTAAAATGCCTTTTGTTTTTATGACAATCATTTCTGGATATATTCCACTCACCCATCAAGGGATAGACTTTATGTTTAAAAAAGACATTGATAAATAAGAATGAATCTCAAGAACGGTGATTAAAAGGTCTCAACCTCTAGCAATGTCACAAGTTGTTCATGAAAGATAACCAATAATACTACTAATAATACCAATAATACTACTAATAATACCAGTAATAATATCCTATAGCAACTACTATGTCCAAGCTTTTGCTAAACACTTAACAAATCTTTTTTCATTTTATCCTCACAGCAATCTTGATAAGTAGGTGCCGTTATTATTCCCTTTTTGCAGTTCTGGAAACTGAAACAAAGGTTAAATGACTTGCCCAATGTCACACAGCTATCAAGTTTCTGAGATAGAATTTGAATTCAGGTTTCCTGAATCTAGGTCCAGTGCTTTATTATACCATCTCACTGTACTAATATCTAAAAAGCATTGCATCAAGAATGATTTTTGATGTAACATTTCTGTTTCACAGTGGAAATCTTTTGTGTTCTACCCATCTTATTAAAGGGACTTTTAAACTCAAGATGGCTAGTTCTGGATAAAGGATAATCATGTGTCCCAGTGTGATTTTTTTCAGTAGCAGTCAGTCTGATAGCATGAAAGCAATTGTTTCTTGAACATAATGTAATGACTAGCTACTTTTGAAAGTTTATAGCTTCAAAAGTCTAGTGATTTTAATCAGTCCTTGGTACCTTCAGATACAAGAAATCTTCATGAACTCTTAAGATCATATGCATCTAAAGATAGGTATTACTGGAAAATACACTTTAAATATTGCAATTCTACAACCTGTTTTAATTTCCCCTCAAAAAAGTCAGACTTAAGAATAGTTTAATAAATTAGAGCCATTAAAATAGCCAGCTGTGGACTTAGATTCTGTATAACACAGAGTCTGATAAACCTTTGAATTTCCTTCTTAGTCTATAGGAAAGCAAGTATCAGTAACTTGTGAATTATATCTGGAATCATCTGGGTTTTCTCCATCTAGTTATCACTAAAGACTTAATTGAAAGGGAAGGACTCTGAATTTTGTTTGGTTTGATCTTTACTCCTTGTCAGTCAGTCATATGAACCATCATCCATTCCACCTCATCCATCACTGTTAGCTACTGTATTTTCAATATAAAAGTATATGTTGAATGTGCTCCTGAATTGGGATCTCTCCCCATTAAACTGTGACAGTGTTAAGTAAAAGTTCAGCTATGGGAGGAAATACCTCCTTTCCAGCTAAAAGCAAATTGATCGCAGTTACAGGATGAGGAAAAATGCCTTTGTCTTCATACCCAACCTTGAGCTTCTAGATACTGACCTTTAGACTGTACTTCTTGATAAAGCCTATGTTTTGTGGCCAACACCAAACACTTAAAATGCATGGATTTAGAATTTTGGTTGTGTTCTGAAATCCTCTAATCTGATCTTTCCTTGACTTTATCTTAGGGCATATGTATTTACAAATCAACTATTTTGTTAAAATTATTTCTCTGTTGATGATCTATATCTTGGGCAACATCATTTCTGCCATCTCAATTCAACTTCTGATTTGTCTGTTCCTAAGCCCTCATATTGTCCCATTCAACAATAGCAATATAGTAGATGGTACTCTGGAGGGAACTTTGTTCTTGGTGTTTTTATCACTGACTTGAATGAAGACATGAGTAGCCTGCCTCTCAAATTTGAATCTTGTTTACAAAATACCTTAAATGAATTTTTGACACATAAATGTTTATTATATTTGAATACATGTCTTATTACTAAATAAAAAGTTATATGAAGGCAGTAACTATTATTTGATTTTGGTAATTCCTTAATATGGAGAGCTATATGCATAGTAAAAATACATTAGGTTCAGAAATTATAATGCTTATATTGTTAATGCCTAGGCAATTTAGTCAGCTTGGTTATCTGTGTCTTTTTTATACTATTAGGATACCTTGAAACAACAATTAGGCAAGTCATTGGAAGAAAATAACAGTTTAAAATCACGTTTGGTAAATATGGAACAAGATGCCAGACAAGGAGAGTCTTCAGCTCTTTTAACTATGCAAATTAATGGTGAGTTTAAAGTTCATTCAGCTATACTTCTTAGCTATAAAAAGCCATTCTGACATTACCGTGTTTATTTAAATTATTTTTAGTATTTAGTTGGATTTAAATATTTAATCACAGGTAAGATTACATACCATAAGTAATAAAAACTACATATTATACTGACACAAACATCTGGGAAGAACCATGCCTTGAAATTATATGGCAAGAGAAGTTAAAAAACAGCATGTAGAAACACACTTCTTAATGTCATTTTTAATTATGTCTGTAAGTATATTAATAGTATATGAATACTACTGTTTTTCAGGATAATACCAACACAGTTAGCTCTATTGAAGGAAAGAGTGAAATGGTATAGTTAAGCATAAGTGTTCAAAAGCAGGCAGAAGATTAAAATTTTTTAAAAAGGAAAAAGGAGAGGTCAAAGTGAGAAAATGAGAGATTATTTTTTCTTCTTTCAAAATTATTTTTCCCAATTACATGTAAAAACAATTTTTAATATTTGTTTTTGAAAATTTTAAATCTCATATTTTCTCTTATCATCCTCCACTTTTCTCTCATTGAGAAGGCAATTTGATAAAGGTTATATATATGAGTGCACTCAAAGAAAACACAGACCAAAAATCCCAAGAAAAAAAAAGAAAATTTTTTTCTCAAAAACATTTTTACAAATACAGTAGTATTTTCCCAAATACACATAAAGATAGTTTTCAGCATTCATTTTTGTAAGATTTTATGTTCCAAATTTTTTCCTCCTTTCTACCTTACCTATCCCCCCTCCCTAAGCAATCTGATTTAGGTTGTACATATACAGTCCTTTTAAATATATTTGTCATGTTATGCAAGAAAAATCAGATCAAAAGGGAAAAATTAAAATAAAAATACTATGTTTTGGTTCACATTTAGTCTCCATAGTTCTCTCTCTGGATGCAGTTGGCATTTTTCATCCTAAATCTTTTGGAATTATCTTGGGTAATCATATTGTGGAGAAGTGCTAAATCTGTCACATAATCTTATTATGATTCTGTACAATGTTCTGCTTCTGCTCACTTCACTCAGCATCAGTTCATTTAAGTCTTTCCAGGCTTTTCTGAAATCAGCCTGCTCATCAAAAATAAAGAAATCAAAAACCAGATGCTTCAATCTGCATTCAAATTCCATTAGTTTTTCTGTGGAGATGGATAGCATTTTTCATCATATGCTCTTCAGATTTGTTTTAGATCTTTGTATTGATGAGAATTGCTAAATCATTCATAGTTGATCATTGGACAGTATTCCTGTTACTGTATACAGTACTTTCCTGGTTCTGCTCACTTTACTTTGTATCAATCTATGTAAGGCTTTATAAATTTCTTTTTGAAAGCATCGTGATCATCATCTAACATGATAGTGTACTGTTATAATCATATACCACATTTTGTTCAGATATTCCTGAGTTGATGGGCTTTCATTCAATTTCCAATTCTTTCCCATTATAAAAAGAGCTGATATAGTTTTATGCATATCAATTTTTTTCCCTTTCCTTTAAAAAAAAATCTCTGAATATAAATCTAGGATATGCAGTTGTATAGTCATTTTGGCATAATTCCAAATTGCTCTTCAAAATGTTTGGATCAGCCTATAATTTCAGCAGTGCACTGGTCTCCTGATTTTCCCATATCCTCTCCAACATTTATCATTTGCCTTTTCTGTCATATTAATCTTAAAGGTATGAGATAGAATTTCACAGTTGTTTTAATTTGCATTTCTCTAATCAATAGTGTTTTAGTGCATTTTTTCATATGATATAGAAAACTTTGATTTCTTCTCCAAAAATTACCTGTTCATATCCTTTGATCAATTGGGGAATGACTTGTATTTCTATAAATTTGACTCAGTTCTCTATGCATTTGAGAGAAATATCAGAGAGCAATAAACATTTCCCCCAATTTTCTGCTTTCCTTTTAATCTTGGCTGAATTGATTTTGTTTGTGCAAAAACTTTTTTATTTTGATATAATTAAAGTTAGTCATTTTATAATTATTTTTTCCCCTAAGGCAATTGGGATTAAGTGACTTGCCCCAGGATCACACAACTAGAAAGTGTTAAGTGTCTGAGGGCAGATTTGAACTCAGGTCTTCCTGACTTCAGGACTGGTGCTCTATCCATTGCGCCACCCAGCTGCCCCAAGTTAGCTATATCTTGAAATTCTCTGTATCTCTTGTTTGGTTATAAATTCTTCCTTTATCCATAGATCTATAGGTAGACAATTCTTTGCTCTCCTGATTTGCATACGTTTTCACCCACTATGTCTACATCTTGTATCCATTTTGAAAATATCTTGATAAACAGTGTGAGATGTTGATCTATATTTTCTGACAAACTGCTTTTCTTTTCTTTTCTTTTTTTGACTGAGGCAATTGGAGTTAAAGTGATCTGTTCAGGGTCATACAACTAAGAAAGTGTTACGTGTCTGAGGCCAGATTTGAACTCAGGTCCTCCTGACTTCAGGGCTGATGCTCTATCCATTGCACCACCTAGCTGTCCCTGATAAACTGCTTTCCAAGTTTTCCAGATTTGTCAAATATTGGGTTTGAGTTTCTGTCCCCAAAGTTTGGATCTTTACATTTTATCAAACAAAGATTACTGTGGTCATTTCATGCTATACCTAATTTGTGTATCTAATTTATCCCACTGATTTACCATTCTATTTCTTAGCAGTACCAGATTATTTTGATGATTACTACTTTGTAATACATTTTAAGATCTGGTTTGGCTAGACTACATTTTTAAAAATTTTCCTCTTGAATTCCCTTGATATTCTTTACCTTTTATTTTTCCAGATTTTCCTTCCCCCTCCCCCACCATGTATTTTCCCAAAGTTTACTGAAAAGTATTTTCTAAATATCTACACTGTCTATTCACCCCCATAATAATGGGAATTTTACAGGGAAAATTGGGTAAAACTGACCATCTCTAGATATCTTATGCCAAAATTTGGTTAAAATGTAGTTAACTGTAGTTAATTTTGTTGGTTAGGTCAGCATTAGCTCTGATATATTTGTATATTGAAATTAGTAAAAAAAAAAAAACCAGGACCAAAATTAATATCATTTAGTTCTCATTGACTTTGAGATTAATCCTTTTAAAAATTGAAATACAGAAGAACTAAATCAATTGGATCTATCATTCATTAATATATTTTAATTTCCCTTTCAACCTACTTATATTTGGGAGCAATTATTCTCTTGAAATAATGATAAATTTATGACTACCAACTTATATTTTTTCCTTGTCCCAAAATCCTGTAACTTTTTTGGCAGCCTATATATAATGTTAGAGAGTTTCCTAAAGCACTTGGGAGTTAAGAAAGTTGCTCAAAATCAATAGTCATTTTGTACTAAAGACAAGAATTTAACTCTTCCTGATTCTAAAGCTCTGTCTATTCAGCAAATCATGCTTCTTCCTCTCTCTTTAAAGATATTAACTTTTATAATAAGCTTCATCCTGCTGAGTATGAAAAACTCACTGGCTTTTAATTTTTCAAATTTCTTCTTGAAAATTTCTCTTATTAACGAAAAACTATTTTTCCATCCTTATCAGACTGTACTGCCCACTGCATTCCAGACAAACAGAATTTAACATTCCGTCTTTCTCTTCTGTGCATTTACACTGGTCATCTCCTACATGTACGATTACTTGTTCATCATTTTCACCCTATAGAACTCAAATAAATACTACTTCCTCCATGGAGAATTCTTTTTAAGTTCCAATCATCAACAAAAACCTAATTTTTTTTTTTTTTAAGATTTAAAGGTTTAAAGTGAAAGAATTCACTTATCTCAAATTATTAATGGCAGAAATGAAAGTTTATTGTTGGATAGAAACCAATTTGTTTAAGAGACTGATTTCTATAGTGGCAGAGCCCTATTAGGAAAATGGAATCTTATGCTGAGAAGAGAATGCCTTCTCAGTGGGCAGAGGGTCCTAGCAAATTGGCTCTCTGCAAAGAGTGAACTCAGAAACTGACTTTTTTAAGGAGTCTTGGGGCTTCAGGAGCCAAGGTTCCCAGGCTTAGATGCTTATCAGTTTCCAGCCCAGATCTATTGGAATTAACAACACTTCAGAGGGGCTTTTTGACCAGGATTTCTAATTCAATCAAAGGCTGTGACATCCCTGAAAGATAACTTATCTGAAGGGATATGCCTTTTCCAGGAGGGGCTGAGACTCCAAAAGGGATCACAGTTCAAAAGGAAATACAGCTTCAGTAAAGGGAACAGTATCCCTCCCCCTTCAGTACTTTTTGGGTATCATTTCTTTTTCTCTAGCATTTAATGCTTTGCACATAGAAGAAACACAGCTCATAGGTTGAATTCCAGGAAGAGAAGAAGGTTGGGAGAATATGATTGAATAAACATTGATTTTGATAGGAAGGACCCCCTATCTGAGATGAAGCAGAAAAGTTAGAGACTTTGAGAATATTAAGAGATTTCAAAATGTGGAGAAGGGAACTCACCATGAGCTTAATACAGCAAAATAGGAATCAAGGTCATTTGCTGAGAACAAGGGGGTGGATATGGAAGGAGAGTTTGAGAAAATTTGGAACAGCTGCTGTGGGGCTCAGGTTAGGAAGTCTGTTAGGGAAAAAAATAAAAGAACTGCCATACAGAAATGTATGCTGAGAATCATTTAGGTCATATGAAATTGTTGAGTAGCAAAGTAAAGTACAAATAGTACTTAACTTCCAGAAGTTTATTTTTATAATACCGGTTTAGCACTGTGTCTGGTCCATAATAGATGCTTATTGAATTGAATAAAAAGAAGAGAGTGAGAAATTTGAGAGTACTAGTAGTATATACTGATAATAGTGTGTGTATCCCATGAATCCTCTGGTTTATGTTCAGATTTTCTTATAATATCTTTTCATATATTGGTCATGTTTTTTTCTGCCCCTCCCCACCAGGCAGTAGGGTGAAGTGATTTGCCCAAGATCACACAACTAATAAGTGCCAAATGTCTGATACCAAATTTGACTGTCTCAAGGGTCTGTGCCAAATCCTACTGAATATGCTACCTAGGTGACTCAAGGTTTTTTTTAAATTAACACAGATAGATGTTATTAAAATTGATCTAATGAGCAAGTTTATATTGTTCTAACTTTTCCTCTCTTTCCCCCCACCCCTTCCCCCAGATAGCAGGATGACCAGTAGATGTTAAATATATTAAAATATAAATTAGATACATAATAAATATACATGTCCAAACCATTATTTTGCTGTACAAAAAGATTCGGACTTTGAAATAGTGTACAATTAGCCTGTGAAGGAAATCCAAAATGCAGGCAGGCAAAAATATAGGGATTGGGAAGTCAATGTAATGGTTCTTAGTCATCTCCCAGAGTTCTTTTGCTGGGTGTAGCTGGTTCAGTTCATTACTGCTCCATTGGAACTGATTTGGTTCATCTCGTTGCTGAGGATGGCCAGGTCCATCAGAAGTGATCATCATGTAGTATTGTTGTTGAAGTGTATAATGATCTCCTGGCCCTGCTCGTTTCACTCAGAATCAGTTCGTATAAGTCTCTCCAGGCCTTTCTGAACTCATCCTGTTGGTCATTTCTTACTGAACAATAATATTCCATAATATTCATATACCACATATTCAGCCATTCTCCAATTGATGGGCAGCCATTCAGTTTCCAGACAAATGATAAAACTTAATACTAAAAAGATTTCATTTCTCTTTTAGAACTTCAAAACAATAATCAGGAGTTATCCAGTGAAATTGATAACTTAAAGGAACATCTTGAACACTATGCCAAGATTCAGGAACTGACAGAGATGCTTCAGGAAAGTCACAGGTACATTATTGCTACGAATGTATGATTTTAAAATGTTACTAACAAAATCTTAGGCGAGAGAGCATTAGGTTTTTTGATATTGTGAAAAAGGTTTTGTCTGGGAGATCTATATTCTCCTCCTGATCCTGGCTAGTTAATATTTAAAATCTCTGAGCTTCCGACTCTCACCTGTGAAGTAAATCTGATCGCTTAAAATCCTTTTAGTTCTAAAATTCTGATCTCTTAAGAACCTTTCAGTTTTAACATTATATAATATGAAGTGTGGTAGTTGGTGATGATTTAGGGGAGGAAAAGGTAAATTGATAATATAGGGTAGAGAAGTGCAGTCATGGAAGGTTAAAGGGATGTCAGAAAGTCAAAGGGGAAGAAGAAGTTGAATAGTTATTTTCCTACTACGTTTTCTACTTCCTCATATACACACTCATAATCATCCATTTACCTATACACAGCACACTTACTAGAGATTCATAAAGAGAACTAAGGTTCTTAGGGAAGGAAATTAAAACTGGAAGTTCACTTTCATGAATAAAAAATTATGTGTATAAGGAATCTTCTAGATTATTCACATTGAAATTAAATAACTCCATTCCTCTTACTGATACTTGAAATATTTTTTTTATTTCTTCAGCCCGAAAAATGCTTGTTTATTCTTTTTGTTTCCTGCTCTTAAGATTATTCCATATATAAAATATTTTTGACAATTCCATGATGACTCAATTTTTAAAAATAGTTTTTAGTGTGGAAATAATGAAAAGACCTTGGGTTGTAAATTAGAACAGCGTGCCAAAGAAAAACTTAAAGGTCTGAAGAGGAATTTGACAAGAAGTCTATTTTGAGGGTTAGATTAAGCAAAGTTTGGAATAGAAATGAATAATAGGGAGACTGCTAAAAGATCATATTAGTGATCAGGATGAAGAAATACTAGAAAAATTTCTGAGTTGGAAATAGTGCAGGTATATGCTTATCCTTGGAGAGTATGTGTGCCTTTTTTGCATGGTAGCTATTAAAAGTCTAGGATATAATTTTTCTCCTTCCTACTGCCCGTCTTCCTTCCCTCCTCAGACCAAAGGTGGGAATGCTGATGTAGGAAGCCTCAAAAGAATTTGAGAGCAAAGTCTAGCATTCCTCTCATTCCTGGCCTACAGTTGTAGTCTAGCATGCATCTGGAAGCCAATCCAGCAGTATGTAGTATTTGAAGGTTAAAAGATTTGTTTGTTTGTAACGAGAGAAGTGAGTTTTTTTTTTTTTTTTTTTTTTTTTTTTTTTTTTCCGGTGAGAAATGACTGAGATGGATGGAAAATGAAGTAAGCTTGGTGTGAAAGTTGTATGTAAAATCACATAGCTAGGATTGCTTAGCCATAAAGAACTTTTCCAAGAGCCATCTGATTCACCAGTTCATAATAGAGGTTATGAATAGGCAGTTTTCAAAAGAAGAAATCAGCTGTCAATAATAACATGAAAAAGTACTCTTAATCACTAAAAATTAGAGAAATGTAAATTAAAACAACTCTGAGCTGCTACCTCACAACCACCATATTAGCTAAGATGACTAAAAAGGAAAATGTTAGGTGGCTCTGGGAAAATAGGTATACTGATGAACTGTGCATGGAGTTGTGAACTCATCTAATCATTTTGGAAAGCTGTTTGGAATTGTAACCTAAAAGCTGTTAAGTTGAGAGCATTTTCACTACTAGATCTAGACAGAAATTAAGGAGAAAAATGACCAATAAGTATAAAAATATTCATTGTAGCTCTTTTTGTGGTGGCAAAGAATTAGAAATTGAAGGGATGCCCCATCAATTGGAGAATGGCTGACTTACCTGTGGTTCTAATTTCTCTCCCAAATTCTGGTCTTGCATTGCCCACTCATGCTAGACTTCTTGTCCTGGCTGAAATTAAAATTAATTTAAAACTCTGTATCTTTGAAACAGAATTGATTCTCTCTCCTTGGCCTTCTTAAACTTGGCTCTTCCAAACTATCCTATTTCTGTTGCCTAGACTAATTAATCATACATATCAACCGTATTGAGTCCATCTTCCATTTAGCTGCCCAAACCATAGCTCAAAGATTTAGAGCCAGAAGTGACCGTAGAATCCTTATAGTCCAGTCTCCTCATTCTTTCTTGCCTTATGTGATGTTATTTTCTTTAATGTATGCTACATTGTAGCCAATCTGGAAAATTAGTTGTTTCATGAAGCTTGGAATTCACTTAATCCTCATCTCTGTTTCTCAAAATCCTTGCCCTGCCTTCATCTGAAGTGCCTTTTTCTTCATGATGCCTTTTCTCATCTACACCACCTCCTACTGATATGATCTCTCCCTGCTGAAATGAAGGATTCTTAATATATTAATTTATCCATGTACAAGTTGTACATGTGCTAGCATGGTATCACTTTTCCATGGATTTGTGTGAGAAGGCACTCAGCCCTAGAGAATCAACTAAAAAACTATTAGAAACAAACCACAACTTTAGCAAAGTTGCAGGATATAAAATAAATTCACATAAATCATCAGCATTTTTATACATCACCAACAAAGTCCAACAGCAAGAGATAAAATAACTGTAGATAATCTAAAATATTTGGAAGTCTGCCTGCCAAGGCAAAGTCAGTAACTATAAGAACACAATTACAAAACACTTTCCACACCAATAGTCAGATCTAATCAACTGGAAAAATATCAAATGCTCATGGGTAGGCCAAGCAAATATAATAAAAATAACAATACTGCCTAAATTAATCCATTTATTTAGTGCTAGGCCAATCAGATTCCCAAGAAATTATTTTTCAGAACTAAAAAAAATATAACAAAATTCATCTGGAAGAACAAAAAGTCAGGAATTTCAAGTGAATTGATGGAAAAAAATGCAAATGAAGGTGTCCTAGCTGTGCCAGACCTAAAACTATATTATAAAGCAACAGTCATCAAAACCATTTGGTACTGGCTGAGAAAAAAAGTAGTCAATCAGTGGAATAAGTTAGGTTTGCAGGACGAAATAGCCAGTGACTATAGCAATTTAGTGTTTGACAAACCCAAACACCTCAGCTTTTGGGATAAGAATTCACTATTTGACAAAAACTGCAGAAAAATCAGAAACTAGTATGGCAGAAACTGGGCATTGACCCACATCTAATATCATATACCAAGATAAGGTTAAAATGGGCTTGTGATCTGGATATAAAGAATGATAAATTAGAAGAACATAGAATAGTTTACCTCTCAGATCTGTGGAGGAGGAAGGAGTTTGTGAGCAAAGTAAAACTAGAGATCATTATTGATCACAAAATAGATAATTTTGATTCTATTTTCTATTAAGTTAAAAAGCTTTTGTACAAACAATACTAATAGAGACAGGATTAGAAGGGAAGCTATAAACTGGGGGGTTCTGATAAAGACCTCATATAATATATAGAGAATTGACCCAAATTTATAAGCATTCAAGCCATCTTCCAGTTGATAGATGGTCAAATGATATGATCAGATAATTTTCAGATGAAGAAATTGAAACCATCTCTAGTCATAAGAAGAGGTGCTCTAAATCATTATTGATCAGAGAAATTCAAATTAAGACAACCCTGAGATACTACTACACATTTCTCAGATTGGCTAAGATGGCAGAAGAAGATAATGATGAATGTTGGAGGGGATGTGGGAAGACTGGGACACTAATATATTGTTGGTGGAATTGTGAATGGATCCAATCATTCTGGAGAGCACCTTGGAGCTGTGCCCAAATTGATATCAAATTGTGCATACCCTTTGATCTAGCAGTGTTTCTATTGGGCTTATATCCCAAAGAGATCATAAAGGAGAAAAAAGGACCCACATATGCAGAGATGTTTGTGGCAGCCCTTTTTGTACTGGCAAGAAACTGGAAATTGAATGGATGCCCATCATTTGGAGAATGGCTGAGTAAATTGTGGTATATGAATGTTAAGGAATATTATTGTTCTGTAAGAAATGACTAGCAGGATGATTTCAGAAAGGCTTGGAGAGACTTAAGTGAACTGATGCTAATTGAAATGAGTAGAACCAGGAGATCATTATACATGACAACAAGAAGACTATATGACCATCAATTCTGATGAACATGGCTCTCTTCAACAATGAGATGATACAGACCAATGGTCATGTAATCAAAAGAGCTATCTACACCTAGAGAGAGGACTGTGGAACTGAGTGTGGTTCACAATATAGCATTCTCACTCTTTTTGTTGTTGTTTGCTTGCATTTTATTTTCTTCATCATTTTCATTTCTAGTTTGATTTGATTTTTCTTGTACAGCACTATAATTGTATAAATATGTATGCATATATTGGATTTAACATATATTTCTACCATGTTTAACACATATCAGACTACTTACCATCTATGGGAAAGGGGTGAGAGAAGGTGGGGAATACTGGAACACAAAGTTTTGCAAGGGCTAATGTTGCAGAATTATCTATGCATATGTTTTGAAAAATAAAAAGATTTAATAAAATAAAAAGAGAAGGCACTCAAGAGCTTGTTAAAGAGATTTTAATAAGATGTTATCAAGAGTCCTATTGGTCTGAGGCTAAATTATTTTTGCAGAGGTGATAATGTTGGATAGTAGTGTTGATCTGAGAGAAATGATTTTGTTTCTTTTGTTCCATTTTCAAAACTCTATTAATGCATTATTTCTGGAAAGCAAAATAATTAACTAAAACTTAAATTTTTGAGACATACTAAGTGAAAAATTTGGGAAAAGATGGTAATTTTGCAATGTTTTAGAATTTTTGGAGGAATTTTATATAGTTTTAATTTTAAGCATATCGTTTTAAAGAGAAAAAAATGAGTGATTTTTTTCTTTTATTTTTCTTGCAGTTCTTTGATTTCTACTAATGAACATCTTTTGCAAGAACTTACTCAGACCCGCATTCGACACAAGGCTGAAGTTGAGCAATTACACTGGAGTTATAATGAGTTGAAAAAGACAATGTCTCAGTTTCCTCTTTGCAACTCTGACCTCAGCAGTAGTTAATATTTGTGGAATGTTGGAGTACTTTTAACTCTTCAGTTCATATTTTTGTACCTATATTTTTAAATTATATTGAAACTTTTTACCTCTGATCTTTGTATTTCTTCACATTTAGTTGTTCAGAAAAGATTTCCCTAAGACAAATTTATTTTCTGGTTTTTAGAAATATTTATGTATGGAAACAACTTATTTTTTAAGTTTCTTAAATATCATCTTAAATACCAAGTTATAAATATCAAAAGGAGTTTTTCTTTTGGGGAAAATCAAATCCTAAGTATGTAAATAAGGAACAAGCATGGAAATTTCTTAAGATGGAATGAACATTAATACTTCAATATTCAGAAATACACTGAATGGGCCTTTATTATCTGTAATCTAAAACTGCTGAATTATTAAATAGTGATTGTCATTTGATATAATAAGTATCTACAAGGGAAACTTTCATTGAGTTCCATAATTTTCATATCATAAATGAGAGGTACATTTTTTACAGGAATAAAATTTGGCTTGAAATATAATAAGAATCCACTTTAAAATTCAAGAAACCATCCATATTGAAAAAAAAATTTCTAATTATAATCAAAATAAGATAGAAAACACAAATAAAACTCTGTAGGCTGCCTCCATTCTTTACTATAATGATATTTTGGAAATCAAATCATTAAGTGAATTGATTTTTCTTATAGCAAAATCATTGTATTTGGAGGTTGCATTCTTGCTAAAAATCCTACTAGCAGTGATATAATTGAAAGCAAAAATAACAATGATCCAATATAATCATTTAAAAGTTTTGTCATAGAATTTTACAACTAAAGGACCTGAAACCAATTAATCCAACTTGTTTATTTTGTAACTAAGAATACTGAGAGCCATACAATTTTAAGTGAATTCCTGAAATTATTGTGACAGAGCAGAGATTGAACCTCAGGTTTAGTAACTTATAGTTAAGTGCTATTTCTACTATTTAATGATTTCTCCTTTATTGTGATCCCATAAAATGAGCCTAATGGAGTGCATATGTTACACAAAGGGCCTTAGATGTCACATAATATAAATGTAAACAACAGATAGCCACAAAATAAAGTTTTGTTTTATCATATAAATTTGATCTATCTAAAACTAAAGTACTGGTTATAAAAAGCATTAACATTTAATTTTAAAAGCTTCAAATTTTTAAGGCAAAATTGTTACCTAAATTTTAGCTAATACTTGTAGTTAGCATTTTAGCTTTAGATGGATCATATGATAAAATTTACATTTCATTTGGTGTATACCTCTTGTTTATATCTATTTCATGCATTTAATTTTAAACGAATGATTTGAAGGCTATTTGTTGTTTACTTGTTCAGTTCTTTCAGGCGTGTCCAGTTCTTTTTGACTCCATTTGAAGTTTTCTTGATAAAGGATACAGAAACACTTTGCCATTTCCTTTTGCAGCTCATTTTACAGATAAGGAAACTGAGACAAAGAGCGCTAAGTGACTTGTCCAGGGTTACACAAGTAGTGTCTTGAGGCCAGATTTGAGCTAAGGAAGGTGAGACTTCCTGTCTTCAGGCCTAGCACTCTGTCCACTGCACCATCTAGCTGCCCCCATGTTAGAAGGCCCTGTATTTATTTTAGAACGCTCTCCAAGAATGGATATCTTCTCCCCACCCCTCCCAAATAAATATTCCTGAAACAGAGGCATTAGAAATAATTGTTTCACTTATCCTGTACCTCAAATAGAGCTTTTCTTGCAGCTATGAGGGGAGAAAATTTGGAAAGAGCAAGAGCCTGAATCTCTTCTCAATCTTGGCACCAAGATCCTGTACTTTTTCTTTGCCTCAGTTTTCTTACTTGTAAAATGAATGGGTTGAATATCTATGGTCCCGTCCAGCTTTTTTTTTTTTTTTTTTCATTCTCACATGTAAAGATTTGTAAAATAGTAATCTCTTCAATCTGGTATTCTTGTGTTTTCTCCTTTACATTCTCTTTCTTCCCAAAATGAGATCAAAGGGAAGCTCTTAAAGGTTGCTTCTGCTTTGAAAATAACCTTTTCTCTTATTTGCTACTGCTTGGAAGAAGTTGTCTGAGAAGAGGACAGAGAATCAATCGTACTTATTTGCTTGGTGTTGGTTCGTGGATAAGAATGGCTATGGAGAACAGGCTCGGAATTTTATTTTATTTAATAATCATCTGATCTCTTCCCATTGTTGCAAAAGTTGAGCAATGAATGGTCAGTGGTACCTCATTCTCGATGAGAGAAGTGACATATGCAGATCCATTTGATCATGCAGGAAAAAGAAGATGGAGAAGTAAAAAAGCTTAGAAAAGCTAACTCTACCTACATTAAAGTAAAGTTATTGCCTAAGCAGTGTGGGTCAGGTCTACATTAGAAGGAAATAAGACAGGGAGACAGTGTGTAGAAGGAGCATTGGATTGGGGGGCAATTGACCTAAGTTCAGGCATTAGTTAATTACTATTGTGTGACCTTGCATAAGTCATTTAGCATCAAAATTCTCAGCAAAATAATTTCTGAAGTGTTTTTTAATCCTAGATTCTATGTACTTTGTGTGCTGCTGTTGTCTGTAATTGAAGCTTGACTCCAAAGTAAATAGTTTTTATTACTTTGGTGAAAGTGTGTGTAATGATGATTATCAACTTCAAGCTTCAAATCAAGTTGTGCTTTATATATGAACCAAAACATGTCATGTGTACCAGATGTTTTTCTCAAGTGAGTTAACAGTTAAAATTTTGAAAGAATTTGCTGCTGCTTTATTTTTAATGTGGTAATGGAAAATAAAATTTGGAAAGAAATGGAAGTGTGTGATTAAAATTTGGTTTTAGAAACTTTATTTCATATCTTGATGGTAATGACTGGTAGAAGGAAGCCAAGTATAATGGAAAGAGAACTAAAATAGAAGTCAGAGAAACTTAGAATCTTAGAATTGAGTTGGGATGGACATTTTATAAAGGGGATGTAGTCCAACTGTCTACCCAGTGCAGTAATTTTTTTCTGTATGTCCTTGACAATGTAGCCTCTCCTTGAGTAGCTTTAGTGAAAGAAGTCCATATCGAATGAGGCAGAACATCACATTTTTAGATAAATGGAAGCTCAGATAAATATCATGAGTAAATAAACTTGCCACTTTTACTTGACAGCTTTACAAGTTTTTGAAGATGGCTAACATGTCTTATCTAACTTCTTATCTCCAGTCTAATCATACTTAATTTTTAAAATTGATGATCCTTTATGGAATGGTTTTGAATCCTTTTATTATACTGATCAATTTTCTTCTGTCTTCAGTCTTTCTGTCTTTAGTCAAAGGCCCTCCTAAAATGTATTCAGAACTAGAGTTGTCTAATCAAGGTAGAGAACAGCAGAGTTTTTAAGATGGTGCTAACTAAGCCCAATTAAAATTTTGTACAGATGTAAAATATTTATTTGAAATAATTGTAAGCTTTGAGTTTATCAAGGGCATTTGAAAGCCATAGTAATGGCACCAAGAGATTCATCTGAATCTTAAATTGGTTCCAAGGGATATCTAGACAATGTGGAAAAAAGTGGACAACTGGCATTATGGAAAGGAAATAAGAGAGCCTCTCTGAAGATCCCTCTATCAGATATTCCTGCTTTTTAAATTTCTTGGTTAACATCTAGTACAACTTTATAATATGGGTAACTATGACTAAATCTGAGGTCACAAGACATTGTGTAACTGGCAATCTTTTTACCCAGATCTAAGGGGAAAAAAAGATGGAAAAGGAGTACATCCAGCAATACTATGAAAAATGAATACTCTTTGTGAGAACTGAATTTAGTCAGGGGCACTGTGACGATGTCGTTTCTTCACTTTTACAATTTGGTCTCCAAAATAATCAACTTTGCCCTTAGGAAAGGTAGTTACAATTTTCTTCTATCTTCCTACAGATATAAACTTGATCATCAACTAACATAGAAATACAGAAAAGAATCAAAAACAGATTGTATATGAAACTATGAATTTTTGTTATGTACAGTTCTTTTAAGAATATATTAAATTTATTGTTAGTAATGAATTTAGCTAGTTTATTATATACTTTTGAACATTAAAAATGTTCTTTTGTGCATTTTTGTGTCATATATATATGTATATATATATATGAATTTTTTTTTTAATATGTCACTTCCCACTAACCCCCTTGACCCAAACATAGCAATCATTCTGCATATAAGTAAAGTCTAGGCAAAGAATTTGAAACATTGGCTGTGTTTGAAAATGTTTTGTTCTGTGCCATTAATTCATCACATCATTTCCAAGAAGCAGAAAGCAAAGGTAATAATTATTCTTCTGAAATCATGATTCTTCATGACATTGATGCAAATTCTGAAATCTTTCAGATATTTTCCTTTACATTATTGTTGTCATTATGTAAGTTGTCTTTCTGATTCTGCTTATTTGGTTCTTAATAGATCATTAAAATGTTTCCCACTTTGTCTGATTTCTTATTCAATCTTTCTTATGTTAGAGAAATATTTCATTTCATTCATATACCTACCACAATCTGTTCAACCAATCTCCAGCCAATGGGCACTCACTGTTTCCCATTCTTTACTACCACAAAATAGTGCTGCTATAAATAATTTTGTATATATGGATCTTTTCCTTTTGGCTTTGATATCCTTGGGTATTTGCTTAATAATGGCATTGCCCCACAGCATCTTGCATTTTATTTTTATCTTTTGTTCTTTAATTTACAAATTACACATTTTTCTTATGAAAACTTCCTATTCTATCCATTATAGAATGGTTTTTATTCTTTATTCTGATAATATATCAGTTATTTGTATTGAATATCATACATTTTTAAAGCATTCCATATCTTGACATTGATAAAAATGAAAAAATACTCATAAATGGGTGATATTTCACTTAAGTTTAGTAGGATGGTTTTAAATAACATTTACAGAGGATCCTAGATATATATAGATAGAGCTTTAATATGTAAAAAGGTCTACAACAATGATTGGAGATTTAAATCTATATAATCAAATTCTTGTGGAATTCCAAACTTTTTTTTTCAATGAACTTATTTCGAAACTAAAGTCAAATTTTTTGACCCAAGATTTTTTTTTGCAAGTATATCAGTCCATTAGTTAGATCCTCCTTGGCTACACTTTTCTTTACAACAATTTTTTTTTTTTTTTTTTTTTTTTTGTACCTCGCTTCTTGGCCCATAGTTGTGGCCACAGCATAGTTTCTTTTCTATCTTAAATGAAGTAAGTTCTCCTGAAAGCATGTGTTTTTCCATGACTTGCTGGACTTCACTCCCTAATGACTTTCTGGTAGACTTAGCTTTTTTCTGATTTCTTCAGAAATCCCAAATGACAAGGTTTCTCCATTTTCATTTCCTAGCATAAAATGTATAACTTGGAAAAGCCCAATAATAATTAGGTATTCCAATCCTCTCAGAATCTAGCATTCCCACACCCTTTAAGCTTTGAAGGATTTGTTTCACTTTCACTAATAATTTCACTAATTATTGATTTTCTCATACAAAATGTTTTATAAAGTCAAATTGTTTTTTATATGACTACCTCTATATCTTGTTTAAGAATTCTCATCTGGTCATGCTTGTGTTTTTTAAAAATGACATAATATTTCATAATTAGGTCATGTATACATTCAGAACTTAATGTAACATATAATTTTGGAGATGGATCTATCTAACCTTATTTTCATCTAAACTGCTTTCCAATTTTCCCATTAGCTTTAGTCATATGAAAGTTCTTTCTCTAGTAATTGTCTTTCAGGCTTGTCAAACACTGTGCATTTTATTACTTCTTGGTCTTATTATCTAATCTTTTCTATTAAAGAACTTTTCTATTTTTGACCAGTACAAAATAATTTTGATTGAATGTTTTATAGTATAATTTTTTTTTAGTTTTGATTTTTACATTTTTCATTATTTCCCTTAAGATTCTTTATTTTCCCCTCTGTTTTCCCCATCCCAGATGAATTCTATTACTATTTTGTATAATTCTACAAAGTGACCTCTTAGTAGTTTGAGTGGTATTGGTATTAGATATGAAAATTAATTTACATAGCATTGTTTTATTAAATTAGCATGGCCTAACCATGAGCAATTAATATCTGTCCAATAATTTCTATCTTTATTTCCTAAGATACCTTCCTTGCATGTTTCAATTTCCAGTTTTGCTATGCTTTTCTATTTGTATGGAAGCATTTATTCTCCTTATGAATCTTAGCACCTTCTGTCATCTCTATTTGGCAAAGTTGTGTTACTGGTATAATTTATAAGAATTAAGTTTATTATGCAAAGCAATTATCTGAGTTGACTTAGTATTTTTGCATAATGATTTACATACTTGGCCAAACTAAATTTCCCATAAATTCCATAAAATTTATGAAAATAAAAGAGGGGAGGGCAGAGGTACTCCACTTTCTCAAGCTGTGTAGAAATCTCAAGGGAGTTAGTTGCCAGCCAATCAAGAATTGTTTGACAAGTTACTTGGACCTATCTGATTCCAGAGCAGGGTGGTAGATTTTTGATGGCGTACTATATAAATATCACTGACTTCTACATTCTTTGCTTATAAGGTAGTGATCATTTGACATCAAGGATCATTTGTTTTAAGGATGACAAACAGTCCCATATTTTAACACATTTATTAATCACTTTACCAACTGAACAGATAATTGTGTACAATCAATAGCAAAAACATACAGCATGAATTGCAATCCTCCAGAAGAAACAACATCCATACAATATAATAAAGGTTTGCAAGCCAAGCCTTTTCTAGACAGATAATGACTGCATTGAAACTTGAGGCTTATTCTGCTTGGCTCCAGAAGGCTATATATATCAAGAATAGCAATGCTTATTTTGACAACATACCTTATTCACAATTAATGCATTTTTAGAAGTTAGTGACAGCACTTACAAAGTTTCAATGTCCATAATTGTCTTGACTTATATCATACAGATAAAGTGAAACATTTAATACTTCCTAGCATTAATAAAACAGTGTAAAAATATATCACATATATATATATATATAAATTTGTTTCCCTTTCCTGAAAAACTTAGTACAAACTAGTAGTATGTGATCCCTTTCAAGTTTCTTTTAAGTTTTCTTTCCCCTTCCCACCCCCACCTACCCCCCAAAGCCTAAGGACAAGATGGCAGTTCAATGAAGAGGGTCAAATTCAGTACAGTGCCTCCAGCTGTGCTTGCCTTTCAGTAGGCCCTTCCCTCTCAAGCCGGAAGCTCAGGTGGCTGCCCTTGGATCAGACCCTCCAGTTTCTCTAGAGGATATCTGGCTGCCATAATCCAGAAAGTTCAGCACCAGTACTGCCGTGCTCCTTTAGCCACTACAGGCCAGAGTGAGGAGTACCCATCCTCCCCAGCTCTAAAAGCTAAGCTGTTTACTTGCACAATGTAAGCAAGCATTCAGTAGTAAGTCAGTAGAAAACAATTTTGCCAGTTTAGAGCTGGGTGTCCCTTTAACCCCCCCAAGGCTTTTGAATAGATCGAAAACTTCACAGTCGAGCTGAATGTTAACCTAAGATGCAAGAGACAAACAGAAAAGCACATGGCGACTTTTTTGGTGGGAGTTGGGATGTAGGGTTGGCTAAGTTCGCTGAGGCTATTGGTACATTTAGCTCAAAAGAAGATACCAACAGCCATTTAAAACCTTAAGTGGTAACAGATTCTATTCCAGGAAGCTGGATCCCAGCTGCCGAATAGCAGAGTGGCATCCGAGGCTCGGGCCTATCCGGGCAGTATCGGGATGTCACAGTCTGAACCTGGCCTACAGCGCAACAGCTCAAGGCAGCAATTGGGGAAACCCAGGGATGGAAGGACGCAGCTACATTTGGTACTGCTCAAGTTCTGATTTCTTGGCTTTGCTATCATTTTCATCTGTCCAAAACTTGAAAGTCTATAGGTATTAGAACATTTGAAAAATACTCTTGTATAAATATATGTAACTCTTGCTATGACATTTTATATTTATAGTATAATTAGAATTTGGATTTTGGTACCTATCTGCTAAACCTATCTCCTCTGCACTGACCATGTGTCTATCTTACAAAGCACTTAAATAGAAACATAAATAATTTTGTATGATCAGCAATTATGAAAAAACTCCCTTTTACCTTTTCCTCTTGAGGCTAACACCCTCCTACACACTCCCTTTCCATGACAGAAATTATTGTCTTTAAGGTGAATATTTTCGGGGTATAAACTGTGTAGCTCCCTCTGCCATCCCAAATCCCAGCAAAGAAAAGTTTAATCATTTAACTTTGGTTACGAAAAGCTAATTGGCATTGCATAAAACCATGCAACAAAGGCAAACATCCTGGTTATGTGCTATATACATTATTTAGAAACTGAAGTGATGAAAATACACAGACATGTTTTGGGGGGCACAGACTCCAAATCCAAGCAAAGATTCTTTGTCTAATACATATGATGAAGCCCAATGGGCAGCTCACTAGGAAAATGAAATGGTGTCTCTAAGTTGTGATGCTCACTAGAATAAATATTTATCCATCTCTTGGTTGCAGGCAATGAAATATGACTAATCAAAACTAGCTTTTTTTGGTTAAAAATTACTTTGAAAGGAAAGACGCATCTATCCTCAGCTACACATAATCAAAGAAAGTTGCTTATATATACTTAAATGGATAATTTGGCCTAGTGGAAGATAAACTTCTGAAATATTTGGTTTAGAAGAATTAAAGGCTGTATCTGTAGACATTCTCATATCCTTCAGGCTGTTTAGTTGGTAAAATGTCATTTCTTCCATGCATACTCTTTACCATAACTTATTCTGTGGCCACCCTGAATGATGGGGAATCAGTTTTCAGGGAATAAGATGAATCTTTTTTTATAGCCATTTAAAGATTTAAAGTTAGGTGGGACCTTAGGAGTTATTAAGTCAAACCCCCTAATCTTAAAGGTGGAAAAAAAGCAGGACTTAGAAAAGTTACACAACTTGCTCACAGTCATAGTTATTGTCATTAAGGTCTGATCTTGACAAAGATACTGGAGTAGATTTGCCATTTTCTTATCCAGTTCATAAGATGAGGAAACAGAGGCAAACCGGATGAAGTGACATGCCTAGGTTTGCATAGCTAGTAAGTGTCTGAGGCTAGATTTGAATTCATATGTTCCTGACTCTAGGTCCAGCACTCGATCTCTTCCACCATCTAGCTGCCTCACCCAGCTAGTAAATGGTAAAGGGAGGAAATCAAGCCTTTCTGACTCCAACTTCAGTCCCAATCCTTAACAAGCTGTCATTAAATGTCATTAAAGCTTTAATAAGGACTATCTAAAACCAAAACAATGAGGAAGCTGAAAATCATTTTGATCAAATGCCAAGTTTTAGAATGAAATCAACTTATATCTTAGTATTAAACCAAAAGAAATAATCACAAATGCCAGAAGATTGTGTTTATAGTTGAATAAGCAGGTTATAAAGACTTAGAAACAGATGCCTCATCAATTGCTTACTGAACAGAAATCCAATACCTCCATTCCCTAGTAACATTTGTCATTCTCAGGCAGAAGGAAAAGACTAGTAGAAGATGCATATTATCTATAATACAGATGAGATTGCAGAATTGAAAAGGAACACCAAAAAGCATATCTTATTTACTTTGCTGGAACAATTCTTGAGCAGTTTTAGCATATAGTCAAATGGAACAGAATGGGCTAAATGAGTCATCTCAGATCAAACTTATTTCCATTAACCACATTGCACTGTTATTTTTTGTAGCATTTCAAATCCAGCTTAGGAGGGAGAAAGTGAGATGAATGTTTTTTCCTAGATAAGAGTTTAGAAAACACACTTTTGATAAGTTTGCTTATCAAAGACTTTTAGAAAATGAATTTTTAGAAAACAAATTTTATAAAATTCTCTAGAGAGTACCTGGTTGGAATGAATTGCTTAATTTCCTCACCTCACCCCCAAGGTCAGTTCACTTTTAAGGAGGTAAAAGGACCTTATCCTTTAAGAGGCATAATTTATTAAATGGTTTGACTCTTGATATCCTGAAGGTCTGTTTTTTCCCTGAAGGAGAACCATTTACTTGTAGAGTAGTTTATTGATCTTGGCTCACCAAATTTTGGGAGCATTAGACTTTTGTGGTTGTTCCTTAGCTTATCACATTTTGCTATATTCTACTTTTAGGATAAATTTCAAGTTTCATCATTCAGGACGATGGACTGCTCCCCTAAGTCAGGACACAATAATTCCTGCTTTTTAAAAAATACCCTCCTGGGGCAGCTAGGTGGTGCAGTGGATAGAGCACCAGCCCTGAAGTCAGGAAGACCTGAGTTCAAATCTGGTCTCAGATACTTAACACTTCCTTGCTATGTGACCCTGGGCAAGTCACTTAACCCCAATTGCCTCAGCCAAAAAAAAAAAAAATCCTCCTTTCAGTATTCTGTGGATAAAAGAAGTTTCAAGAAGAAGACAGGTATGGGGACCACTAGAATTCTGTCCTCTTTATAATTATCACTGAAGGAGGAATGTGTCTTTTTCCTTTGGGATAAGCCCTATCATGGATTCATTTAAATCTTTCCCTGACAGATGACTATCTTTGCCCCTTTAAAGTTCTGTGAAATATTTAATGGGACAGGAAAACAGCTAACACCGGTTATTTGGGATGTAAAAAAGAAAAAAAATTGAGCCCTTGTATAAAATTTTCCCTGACTGGGACAGAAGCTTGCCTTGAAAAGATGAAAAAGAGAAAAACATGGTCCATTTCTCTTGGTCTCCTCTTGTAGAACGGTTGACAAACTGAAGGAAAAGTGGGAGAACTATTCCACTTTTCCAAAATGAATCAACATTCACACAAGTACCTTCTATGCCCCAAAATGGGGTTTCTCCTCAGATAACCATGGGGATATCATTCCAATCAATTATGAGTAATTGGTTATAGCCACTGGATTATAAGAGAAAGTGTGGGGAATGGAGTAAGAGAGAATATGTGGGTTTTAGACTTTTTATTGAACCTACCTATTAACATACTACCACTATCAGTTTTCAGAGTTTTGCAAAAGCATGTTAGGTAATTATTAGCTCTTGCCTAAAGATGCTCCTTACATGTGGGTCCAGACTTGTGAGGAAAGCCAGGAGAAAGATATTTTGTCTTTTTATTCCCAGGGTTCTTTCTGAGATGTCTGATTTCATGCTTTCACTGCAAGCAGGGAGAGCGTTGCCCTCATGATTACAAACAACTACTAAAATCCGAGACCTCTAGTTAACCTCAGCTCTTCATCTTCTAAGATCCCTGCAGGCTCTCACACCAGACTCTTAGACATCTCAGGGGGACTCGGCCAGTGCTTTTGCCAAACGAGTTCTTGGAAACTGAATGCAAAATAATAGTAGAAAAGATGCTGTTGCTTCAAAAAGTCAAATGGTGCAGCCAATACAGACTCCAAAGTCTCACCAGTTACCTTATAATGAGAGCAGCTGCAGTTTCATGTCTTCTGGCTAAATTTTGCTTTTGGTTCCAAATGATCCACAGAGTGTCTGAAGTATACATTACTCTGTATATATGTTTGTATGATATGAGATATTTACTGTATTTAAAGAACAGGGTCAATAAAAGTTCTTGCTGTGGATATTCTCTTGGGGGGAGTGGTACAACAAAGCATTAACAGTGGCATATAGTTCTGGCATAGTACCCCATTCCCTTCTTATCCCCCTCTGAAACTCAAGTCGGGCTTTTGTAAACTTCTGAGCTCAGTCTCTAAGTGACAACATGTATTTAAAAGTATTTAAATTAATTAAAATTAAAATTAAATAATAAATTTAAATTTAAAGGTATTTAAAGGCTCATGGTTTACAGTGAACAGGTGACACATTCCCATCTCTAACACAGTCACTTTCAAAGGCCACTATAGAGTTGTGGATCTGCCTTTCTAGTCTAAAAGGCAATGCAGAGCTCTCAGGCTCCAACTAGAAATGATCTGAAAATACAAACAAATATTTTTTCTTTCCTTGGTATTCATTATTCTGATAGTTATTCTAAACCTCCACTGCACTCTGTAGTGAATAGATTACTGGACATGAGGTAAAAAAAAAACCGGGTTCAAATCCTACCTTTGACCAAAAAGAAAAAAAAAATGAAACAGATCCTTGGGGCAGCTAAATAGTGGAGTGGATAGAGCACCAGCCCTAAAGTCAGGAGGACCTGAGTTCAAATCCTGCCTCAGACATGTAACACTTCCTAGCTGTGGACCCTGGACAAGTCACTTAACGCCAATTGCCTTGGGGAAAAAAAGAGTGAGATAATTACTAGCTATGCAATCATGGACAAATCATTTAAAACCGCCTCTGTTTCCTCATTGGTAAGATGATGTGATGACCTCTAAGGTTCCTTCCATCTCTATTTTTGATCCTGTGAGTATATGAAATGTCAGCTCAGAGAATCTCATCTTATTTCAACCCAAAAGATTCTTTGCTAGCTAATAAATTTCCCTTTCATTTCCTTTTAGTTTCTATAAGACCAGGAAGTATAAATGCCTCAATAATACACGGAAAATGAGTAAAAAAAAATTCTTTGTTTTATTTCCTGCCTCACCTCAGCCAGGCCCTCAAATACCCAGGAATTTGGATTGGTTTTTCATGAGCAGGTGTTTTCAGAAGCTCTTTTGCTGGCTATGGAGAATTAGAAGAGCCTTTTACTTTTTTAACTGAATAAAACATGCTGAACTGCCATTCCATGGGCTAAACCTGAGTGAAAAGCAAACTCCACCTGGAGGTTTGCTTCCCAGATCCTAGGACCACAAGCTAAAGCAAAACAAAGCCTGGCAAAACTGAATTAACATAATTTATTCCTTCAACATTGGTTGAATCAATTAACTCAATATCAGCTGACATATCTAATATCCTAAGGAGAATTTGTTTACATAATCATATAAGAGATTGTGCTTTATGCTTCCCCTTCTAGTTTGTTACCTCTGGGGGTGCAGGGACCACATCATATATCTTTCCATTTCCCTTAGTGCCTTGCACATAGTAGGTTTGTAGCATATTTTTGTTGACCTTGTGGATGAAAGAATATGTGAAGTGAATGAATAAAGTTAATGGATATACTGATTTATGGGGTAATTGTGGAAAGGTTGAGGGCAGCAAATTTTTCAGTATCTCAACTCTATTACATTATCTGTGGAAATTAAGTAGGATACTACATAGAAACTATCAATTTCCAGCTTTTGTATGGCCAAAAGTGAAACATTACTTAAATGCTCTCAGCTAATGGTTCCTTTGCTGGTTAGGTAGCAGGACCCTTGGATCCTGAGATATTCAGTGCACTGTCTGTATCTGACTATTTAAAAAAAAAAAAAGCACCAACAACAAAAGACATGGAGTTTTTGTTTCAGGCTTTCAAGCTTTAGGTGGGTGGGGAAGAAACATTCCAAAGCTTTCCCTGCCCTTATGCTTGATTAGCAAGTGAAATTATTCACTCTTGGGAGGCCTAGTCCCAAGTTATCTAAATCTCCACATAATGCTCAGCTCATAGCAAAACCTACAGTCACATCTTATATAAAGGTATAAATATTCCCATGACTAAGACGGTATTGAATACAAAGATTAGATTCCTGAGACCTAAACAAACATGCATTTTTAACAAATTGGCAAATGTAGTAATACTAAGAAACGTTACCTCAGCTACAAATATTCAGTATGGATGTAGGTGGAAATGTTTGTAGACACTTTTTTATGGTTTGTGAATGAGGCAGGGACCCTGTTTAATATAAAATTACAAAGACAGAAAGAACAACAACAACAACAAAGATGTTAAGACTGTCATACCACCACAAAAATATCTTGGTAATTTCAAGAAACCTGAATAGATAATAGTGATAGTAAAGGGTTGGGAAATCCTAACACAAGAGAGCACTCAGGGCATGCTGAAAAATGGACTTGCGGTCATGTTTCTCTTTTCTCACAAACACAAAACAAAATCCAAACAAAAATCTGGGGCCTAATAAAGACTTCTTTCCTTTGTTTATTTTTGTTGTTTTGGTTTCATGTCCTGTTAGGGATTGGAAGAGTTCAAGAGAGGCCAAGTTTATAAAGAAAGCTTCCAAGGGAAAAATCAGTCAAGACTAAATTGTTGGGGGGAGGAGGGAGAGAGAGACACACACAGAGACAGAGACACAGAAACAGAGACTGAGAGACACAGAGAGAGAATGAGAGTATGAGTGTGAAAACAAGAGAGAGACAGAGACAGAGTGGGAGAATGAGTCAGAAACAGAGAGACAGAGACAGAGAGAGAGATGTGGGGGGAGAGGGAGAGAGGAAGGAAGAGACAGGAAGGGAGGAAGGGAGAGATTCAGAGCGAGAGAGAGCGCAAAAGACTTTTCAATAGTTTTTTAAAAGTGGAGAAGAGATTGATTTTGGCTAGATACTTTCATTACCAGAGGGTATTAATGACTTTGTGTGCAAAGCCAGCACACATAATCCCATCCTGATTATACTCTGAAAGATGCCTTCAGTACAGATGTACTAAATCCAAAGTGGGAAAGGGGACAAACAGAGAGAGACTGTAAAGTTGATTAAACTTTAATAGCCAAAGTTACATATTATTAAAGTTAATGCATGAACTCCATTTCACAAAAGGAAAAGCAAAGCTTTAAATGGTCAACTGCAAATACCCAGGCTAAAAAAAAAATCATCATTCATTTTCATTGCATGTTTTGGACTTAACAACATGTTGGTTTTAGTTTTAAAGGGGAAAAGCAGTGACAAATAATAGGTTTGTTCTGGACTTCTGTTTCCAGGATATAAAAGATAAAAACCATTGCAATGGCTGGAACTCTTTTAATATTAAGTAATATGAAATGAGCACGCTATGATACATACAGAGAATCAATGCTTTTCATAAATTGCTCATGTGCTTTATAAATATTAGAAGATTTTCACTTCAAATTATTTTTCAAAGTCATTTTTCTGTGATTCTATAGAGGAAGGAGAGGGGAGGGGATGATTAGCTTTTTGTAAACTGGGAAGTTTTTGTGTCCTACCTCAGAAAACTTTCTTCCTATTTGGTTGACTTTGTTATTTGAGATTTCAAACTTCATTCCCCCAGAGCTAGCATATAAGCAAACATCATGTAGATGTGTAGAGTTGTGCTCACATGTACTAGACCCTAACCACCCCCTCCTTTCCCCCTAAAACCCCCCAATACACAGCATGGCAGTGTCTGCCAAATTGTGGGCAAAACCTCTCAGCAGTGTTAGGTTTAGCCTTAGCATAGTTAAACGATATACATGAGACTCCCAAATGCCCTTCTCACCCACTATGTGGCAGTGTAAACCTAGAAACAAAGGGTGGCCATCCTTCAATCTTGTTTTTTTCCTCCTAAGGCTCAATTTAGTTATCTTTATAGTTTTAGTTAGTAGATTAACTCTGTTTGCCTCCAAACGCTCCCTTTTCCCCATCCCTCCACCCCCAGTCTGGCTGTTTTTATCCTTTTTCATGTTGGTGATTTGGATTAAAGTGGGTATGGTTCACATAAGGGGTAGTAGCCACTTTTGACATATGGAGATGTGCCCTATTATTCCCCTGCTCACCTACTAGTCATTCAGGAGCTACATTTCTCTGGCTTTCCAGGAAGAAACTTCCTCTGCTTACAAATAGGCTAATAATATGGATCTCTGGAAGTCTCTTTGGAAAAACAGCCATTGACTTCCCAGTTTAATGCTCAGCATTTTGTCTCCGAGGGCAGAGTGGACTCATCAGAAAGGAATCAGTATGGTTGGACCCCAGCCCGCTCAAGGGGGAGCTGTTCTTCTGAAAGGCGTCCTGCCAAATGTGAAGCAGGCCAGGAGAACACTCCATGTGAGGGGCAAAGGGGGACCCTCTCTCACCCCTGATGCAACACTGAACATTTGGGAATGTTTTTGGCCTCTTTGTGCTACTGATACGGTGTGGATCAGAAAGAAAAAAAAAAAAAAGGCCTTTCCATTTGGTTTCTTGCCTAAAGCTCAGAGACTCATTTTTCCCTTTTGCTTTTGCCCACGTTAAACATGAGGAATGTAAAGAAGTGTTGCCCTGTGCTGTGAGGACCTCAGCAGGTGGTAGAATAAGTTCCAGTTCCTGAAAACGATTTCCAACATCATCAGCTTCGCATTCACGCCAACCTGAACAGTGTGCCATCGCCGTCCAGACAATGCTCGCTTGTGCTCCGCAGGGGACTCCTACTTCCCTCCTTGGACTTTATGGTCATACGTGCCCGCGTGCTTATATCCCGGCACGTAGCCTGACTCATCCACCAAGTCCACTCTTCCCGCCTTGCCCTTCCCCTTGCCAGAGGGATCAAACCTCTCCTTGTGGGAGCCGGTGAATTTGGATGTATCTGTAAGTCGTGACACGGTTGGAGAGGAGATGGCTTTCTGTAGTAGGGATAGAGGAAGGAGGAAGAGAAAGAGGGGGAAAAATGAGATAAAAGGGGAAAATACCTAAAATAAACATTTCATCTCAATCCATTCAATTTAATGATGCACATACTAAAGGGAATATCTAGTCAGTAGGTCTAGAGAGATACATACAATCCAGGTCTTACTCTCCAAGACAGGGATTCTTAATTTAGGGTCTGTGAAGTTAAAAACATTTTTGATGACTATTCCAATATAATAGGGTTTTTTCCTAATTCTATGTATTTTATTTATTGCATTTAAAAATAGTATTCTGAGAAGAGATCCATAGCCACCATCAGATAAAGGGATGTATAAAATTAAAAAATAAAAAATAAGATTAAGAATCTTTGTTCTAGGAGTCAAAAATCTGTTGGAAAGTCAAAGTACACAACAACAAAAACAATAATAGCACATATATATATATATATATATATATACATGTAATTTTAAGATTTTAAAAGCCCTTTACTTATGCTATTTAATCCTGACAAACAATCCTATGAGATAGATTCTATTTGCCCCATTTTACAGGTGAGGAAACTGAGAGAGACAAAGGTTAAATGCCTTGTTTAGGTTCACACAGCTAGGAAGGGTCTGAGGCCAGATTCAAACTCAGGGTTTCCTGACTCCCAGTTTAATGCTTTATTCATTGTACAAACTTAACTGCTATATAAGGAAGAATATGATCTTCATAAAAGAGATCCAAGAAAGAACATAAGATAACTTTGAGGAGAGGGATATCATTTTAATTTGTGGGTTCTAGAAAACCTCCTTGGAAGAGGGGAAGATATTAGAGCTAAATCTTTAATGAAAAGAGGGAATTAAATAGAAATGAGTGGAGGAGATATTTATTCTCACATAGTCTTATTGCTTTGGATGTATATCTCCCCTGTTTTCTTTCTTTCTTTTTTTTTAAATTATTGCTTTATTTTTTCTGATTATATATCTACATTCATCTTTTTTTTTTTTTTTAAATACACGTTTCTTTATGAATCATGTTGGCAGAGAAAAATCAGAACAAATGGGGAAAACCATGAGAAAAAAACAGAAGAAAAAGGAGGAAAAAAGTGAATATAACATGTGTTGATTTACAGTCAATCTCCATGCCTCACTTATTTCTGTCTGTTCAAATCCTTCTTTTTATTGAAGATTTACCTCAAGGGCCTTCCAGGGCAGTAGGGAAAGGGTAGACAAGATCTCAATAGATTTTATTAGACAGCCCATGTCTCTCAATAAGTTTGGAACCTAAGCAATTGGCATTTAAAAATATGTGAAAGGAATAGTGAGTGGTGTTAGGAGCAATGGCACAAATGTACTGAGTATATATTCTGCTGTTAAAAGTAGAGACAAAGGCCCAGAACAATCTCAACTGTGGACCCAACCAAAACCTGAACTCACAGACTTTAGAAACTGAATGATAGCAATTCTGTGGAATCTCACAGAAGCTCAGAACTTGTACTTTCCCAAAACACAGAATCTGCAAGGTTTGGATGGTGTAGGGGATAAAGTGCTGGATCTGGAGTGAGGAAAACTCATCTTCCTGAGTTAAAATCTGGCCTTAGACACCTACTAGCCATGTGATTCTGGGCAAGTCACTTCACCCTATTTGCCTTTTTCTTTTCCTTATCTGTAAAATGAGCTCAGAAGGAAATGACAAACCATTTTAGTTTTGTTGATAAGAAAACCCCAAACAGGGTCACAAAGAGTCAAACACAACTGAAAAGAACAACGATTATATATTCCACTATGTCTGTCTCTCATGTACCTACTGTTATATATTATCTTTATTTAGTTTTTTAGGAATTACATTATATGTTGTCGTTAAGAATAATTTTAAGTCAAGGCAGCTAGGTGGTGCAGTGGATAAAGCACCAGCCCTGGAGTCAAGAGGACCTGAGTTCAAATCTAGTCTCAGACACTTAATACTTCCTAGCTATCTCACCCTGGGCAAGTCACTTAACCCCAATTGCCTCAGGGGGAAAAAAAAGAATAATTTAAGTTGTCCTGATGAATACTGCTCAAAACAAACAAGCAACAAAAGAAACCCTGGACTCATAAAATTCTTTCTGACAAGTGATATTTGAATTTACTGACTCTATATGAAGAATTCATCTACAATAACAACTGACATTTATATAGCACTTTTAAGATTTGCAAAATGCTAGACCTGAGGTTCTGGAGTGAGGAGTGATGAGAAAAGAAACGCAAAAGGCAAACTCAGGGAAAAGTTGGGTACATAATCGGTACCCACAAATGTTCCATAAACAAATGAATGGTTTCGGAAAAAGAAGACAAGACAAATATGAACTGATGCAAAGTGAAGTTAGAATCGGGAAATCATTGAGCCCAGTAATAGCAATGTTATAATGATGTTCAACTGTGAAAAATTTGGCTGCTCTGATCAATACAATAATCCAAGACAATTCCAAAAGACTTGTGAAAAAATAATCTAAATCCAGAGAGAGAACTGAGGAATCCTGAGTGCAAATGGAAGTATAATTTTCACTTTATTTTTCTTGTGTGTTTTTTTTTAATGGCTAATATAGAAGTGTTGCATAAGTTCACATGTATAATTGACATATTGCTTTCCTTCTTAGGATGGAGTGGGAGGGAAAAAGAAAGGAAAGAGAGAATCTGGAACTCAAGATTTAAAAAGTAAAGAATTTTTAAACAAAATTTTAAAAAAAGAATGAATAGGTTCTATATATGTGTATAAATGACAAAGATATGGTATATATGTGTTTATACATATTTACATATGGTATGTGCATGTGTGTATATATATGTGCACACACACACACAAACACACATATATGTTTATGGCATAGAAATAGATTTTAGAAAAAACCATAGCCAGAGGTGGTTAGTAAATGTAATGCTAAGTGATATTGGCCTATAAAGACCATTTATTAGGTAAATCCATTGAATAGAAAAGAGTGCTTTCTAGAAAATCCATTAATTTGATTTCTTATCATATATATCTTACATAGCTTACTTCAAAAACATTTCATTCTCAGAAATAAGTAACAATCATAAGCACACTTCTCCATTAATTCTAAATGCTTTATTCCAAATTCACCCTGGGCTGGGTTCCATTTGGCCGTAGTGTATGGCTATATAGCAAAACAAACCACATGGAGCTTTGAATGATTTTGGTTGTGGACACTAACCAGGTCTTTTCCAGTCTGAGAGTGTCAGTTGAGCCCTATTTTTTTGGAAGATATTTTATAGTGCAGAGGAAAAAAATACTGGAGTAGGAGGAAGGAAATCTGGGTTCTTATTCAGATCCTGATGTCCTGTGGCAAATTGGGCAAATTCACTCAGCCTTCCAGCCTCAACTTCCTTAGCTGCAAATGGGGATAATAATGTGTATATTACCTACTTTACAAGGCTGTTGTAAGACTCAAAGTAAATTATGGCATAAAAATACTTATTAAGCCTTAAACTTGGTATGTCTTGCGCATCCCTGACAGGTGATCATTCAGCTGATGATTAAATACTTGCAGTAACAGACAACTCTCTATTTCACAAAATAGACAGTTCTGTTATTCCCTCAGCTTCTGAATGTTATAAATCACTGAATTGTCAGTGATAATCTAAACAGGATAAAGTAACCAGGACATGGTGAACTCAACAGTGAAATCAGAATTTTCTACTCTGTTGGTAATCTGGTCAATTAAGATTAAAATGAATCTTCTAACATCGAGACAAATACTTTATTTCACCTTTTTCATAATTCACAGATGCTAGGAAATGAAATCGGATGGTTACCCCAAAATGCCCAGGCGCTTAATCTTTTTTGGACCAATCTTTTGTTAATTCCCTGGCAGCAGTGTCATTAAATGCTGATATACTGTAATGTAGTGGCCCTCAAACTTTTAGAACTCAGAACTCCTTTGTATTCTTCAAAATTATTGAGGACCTCTCAAAAACCACTTATTTATATGTGCCATATCTATCAATATTTACCATATTAGAAGTTTAAATGTCTTAAATATTTTGTACAAATAGTTTTGACCTTGTAGAGCCCCTTAAAAGGTCTCCAGTGCCCTCAAAGGTGCCTGGACCACATTTTAAGAATTAATGTATAGCAGAATTTGGGCTCACAGAACTTAAATTCATATTCTACTTCAAGCACTTATAAATTGTATATTTCTGTGCAAGTCATCTAATCTCTCTGTGCCTTGGTTTCTTTATCTGTAAAAGGAAGGTTAGACTTAGTAGCTTATACCATTTATTACATTAGCTCCTAGTGCTATCTCTTGCGTTAGCTCCCCTTGCTCATTGTTTGAATTATTAATCCTCTCTCTGTCCTCTGATACTGAAGGGAAGTGCAAAATTGCCACATCTAGATTTCAAGTCTAGATTTGCTTTCATCACCATCCATTCTTCTTCTGTTTGTTTCTCTGTCAATCTCAAATGCCCATTGCCCTCATGCCTTTCTTAATTGCTTATTTTACCAATCCTGCTCCCAGAAAATGATCCAATATTTTCATATCCACAGAGATAAAAATGACTGAAAAAATTAGGGAGTTAACTAAGGAAGTTTTTTAAAAGGACAAAATCTTGAGATAATGAAAGATAGGTTTTCCATTACAGTGACAAATAAAAAGGGAGATATTAGAAAAGGGAATGTAAAAGGACTTTTCCTCTCTCTTCAAATTATTATGTAGCAGAAAGACTGAAACTCTCCACAAGCAAATTGATATTCAGTGCACTGAAAACAAAACAAAGACAATTCATTATTCAAACTTCTGTGAATAGACAGTACTTATTTCCTCCTCTCCCTTAAAAAAACTACTATGGATACTCACTGTGTTTGAAATCTAATCAAAATGCTGTTTTCAATCACAGACTGTAGATTTTGTGAGATTAAGAAGTAAATGAGTACAACTCAATTTACAAATGAGGAAACTGAGGATGGGAGAAATTAAATGACTTGCCTAAAAGGAGAAAGTAGTAGAGTCAAGATCTCTGATTTAAAACCCAGAATACTTTACTGAAGGGATGTCAAGCTTGAACAACAATGGCAGTCACCAAACCATCCATAAGGATTCCTACAGGTTGCATATTTACTTAGAAAACTAATTGAAATTGAAAGACTTAGCTACTTGGATCCAAGATAATTCCAGTGGATTTGTGATGATAAATGCTATTGCCAGAAAGAGAACTGATGGGGACTGAAACATACTTTAAAATTTTTCTTTACTTTTCTTGCATGTGTGTGTGTGTGTGTATGTGTGTGTTTTACAACATGGGTAATGTACAAATAGATTTTGCATGATTTCACATGAATAATCAGTATCATATTGCTTGACTTCTTAAAGGATGAGATGGGGGTGGCGGGAGGGAGGAAGAGAATTTGGAATTCAAATTTTTAAAAATGTTAAAATTTATTTAAAATATAATTAGGAAATATTTAATGAAACATAAAATATATAAATAAAACCACATATCAATGTTATTTTTGTTTTATTGTACTTCTATTTTTAAAAAATATTTCCATATTACTGTTCTATAAGAAATGATGAAAAGTCTGCAGAAAAGCTTGGAAAGACTTATATGAACTGATGCTAAATGAAATGAGCAGAATCAAGAGAACATTACACACAGGAACAAGATTATATGATGATCAACTGGGATGAATTTGGTTATTCTCAACAATGAGGTGAATTCAAGACAATTTCAATAGACTTTTGATGGAAAGAACCATCCACATTTAGAGAGAGAGAACTATAGAAATTGAATGTGGATCAAATCATAGTATTTTCACCTTTTTGTTGTTGTTTTTCCTTCTCATGTTTATTTCCCCCTTTTGATCTGATTTTTCTTGTGCAGCATGATGAATATGGAAATGTTTAGAAAAACTGCACATGTTTAACCTATATTGGATTGCTGTCTAGGAAAGGAAGGAGGAGAAAGAGAGAAAAAAATTGGAATACAAGGTTTTGCAAAAGGGAATGTTGAAAACTATGCAGGTATTTGGAAAATAAAATACTATTGGGGAAAAATATTTTCCAATTACATTTTAATAGGGGTTTCTATGATGTCAGTAGGCTGTCCTCTGATACCTCTGCTCTACTATACCCTGCTTATTGTTGTTATTCAGTCATGTTTGACTCTTCATTACCCTGTTTTTTTTTTTTTTGTTTGTTTTTTGTGTTTTTTTAACAAAGATATTGGAGTAGTTTACCATTTTCTCCTCTAGCTCATTTTACAGATGAGGAAACTGAGGCAAATAGGGTTAAATGACTTGCCCAGGATCACACAGCTGGGAAGTATCTGAGGCCAGATTTTAACTCAGAAAAAGGAGTCTTTCTGACTTCAGGCCTGGCACCCTATTTATTGTACCCAACGCTGCCCAATGCACCATGCTATCACCATACATAAAAAAATAGGGGCAGCTAGATGGTGCAGTGGATAGAGCACTGACCCTGAAGTCAGAAGCACCTGAGTTCAAATAAGGCCTCAGACACTTATACTTATTAACTGTGTGATCCTGGACAAGTCACTTAACCCCAATTGCCTTGCCAAAAAAAGTCATAATAATAATAAAATAAAAAATTTTACATCAGAGGATTGCCATACTTGGGGCCATACAGCCTTAATCTAGCCCAACTTTTTCATTTCAAGATGAAAGAACTGAACGTCAGGGAAGGGAAGTGATTTGCTTAGCTAAGATTACATAGTCTGGAGCAGATCTGAGACTAAATGTTATTCTGATATATTTAAGCAGACCTACTAACAGAATATTGAAGTAATCCAAGTGTGAGATAAAGTAGGTTTTGATTAAGATCCCATAGTGTCTGAGTTTCCACATTAGCTTTTGGGATAATCAGAAGGGGAAGTGACAAATGAGTGACTGCTTCTCATTAGTCTTTAGTATACCTTCCCTCTAAGTCTATTACTCCCTTTTTCCTTCCTTCCTAGATCCCTCTTTCTTTTCCTCCACTCTAACCCTCTCAAAGTTGTGACATGGGTACATGAGAGCAAACCCTTTTCTCCCGACTAGTTCTCTCTACTCCACATCCCAAGGACATCTGCAGGGAGTCACCCTTTCACACCCCCCTCTCTCAGGTAAAGCCTTAAAGCTAGCCCCAAATTGTGCTTCTATACCGTCACTCCCGATATTATCGGAGCTTTTCCTTCGATGAGTTTGTGTATCTCCTGAATGGCTTCCTCGTTGCTTTTATCTTTAAATCGTTTCTTTGAGAGTTCTTCCAGAGCTTCTTTAAATTGTTCAAAAGTAATTGTCCTGCAGGACTTCCCTCTGCAAAAGAAAAAAGAAGAAAACGATTAGAGAGATGTATAGGTTAGGGTTTGGAAGGCTAATCAATCAAAGATTTAGACATGTTGGGCAATCCCGAGAACATAAAAATTCAGCTTATTGTGTAGCATCATCACTCTGCCGAATAAGCCTTAGAGATATACATTTCTACCATTAGTCTGAGTCACTCAGAAGAGAATTGAGCTCAATGTAGTTTAACTGAGCATAGAGTGTTCCAACCCCACAACCCACAGGTTAAGACATTCCTCACAATGCATCAAGCTTTTTTGATCCATAGGAGAATCTTATTAGAGAACACGTAAGCCAGGGAGGAGTGTTTGTCAAACCATTTTCTCATTGAAACTAGGGACAGCATTGTTGACAAATGAAACGATGGGGAAATTATGGTAGCCACAGAAAACAGTTGGTCTGTGAGAAAAGATGATCCATTGGGACAGAAAGAGACAGCAAGATCCCCACACCCACATCCACAAGCAGTACCCTCCTAAGTACGGTGAAATCTCAATAATGACAGAAAAATTATGTTTTGCCTGCCTGGCTTATTGACAAATTAGAAATAGAGATTTCTTTTTAGGGAAATGTTATGTTTGTTCCTTTTTTATTGCATAAGGGGACGATTATAAAGAAATGAGACTAAATCTTCAAGCCATACACAAATCCTAAAATCTCAGAATTGTAAGAGATCTTTCAACTATTCTTGAAAGAGCATTCCTTTAGGGCACTCTCCCATTTTCTTTTCAGTGATGATAATCCATTTGTTTTTGTATAGCTAATTGTTAATTAATTTTTCTTTAAATCTAATCTAAATCTACTTCTCTACAGTTTTTACCTATTGTTCCTGGTTTTATTCTCTGGGGCCAAGCAGAATAAATATGATATCTGTTCTATATGGTTGCCCTTCATTTGCTTAAAAGTATTTATGTGCCCATCTCTGTTGATATTATTCACTTGTTTCAAATGTCTGACCATTTATACCATTTGGGGTATTCTTGGCAAAGATGCTTGGCAAAAATTTTGCCATTTCCTTCTCCAGCTCATTTTACAGATGAGGCAAACAAGGTTAAGTGACTTGTCCAGAATCACACAGCTAGTAAATGTTTGAGGTTGGATTTGAATTTATGAAGATGAGTTTTCCTGACTCTAGGCCCAGCATTTTGTTTACTGTCTATCCTACTTTTATCCAGAATCTTTTCTTCTCCAGATAAAACATGCCCATTTCTTCCAAAAGATGCTGAGAATACTGATTCCAATAATTTTCATTGCCTTCAGTGAATACACACAGTGCTGATAGTTTCAGATGTAAAGGGAGCAGGAGCTTCCCAAAGTGCTAGAAAAGCTTATTCTGCCTGCCCTAAAAAGATCCCCTTCTTGTCCTGAAATCCATGAAATTTTTTTAAAAAACACAATTGGTTTCTTTTGTAATTCTGTGCATATTATCTTATGAATTTAAAAACATTTGTCTGAGAAGGCATGGCTAAGGCTTACTAAATCCCCAAAGGGGTCTGTGACACACACAAAAAGTTAAGAACACCTAACTTATAGCCTGGAATTCTACCATTAGAGCATTCTACCTGGAATGCTTTGTGTTAAACATTTTATACTGTTAAATGTCTGGAAAGATTCACACATTAAACTTTATTGGTTATTAATGTGAGTTATTACTTTGATAATACCTTAGTTTTTGCTGTTCAATTATTTCAGCTTAACTCTGTGTCCGACCCTGTGATCCCATTTGGAGTTTTTTTTGGCAAACATAGTAGAGTGGTTTGCCATTTCCTCCTTCATCTCATTTTATAAATAAGGAAACTGAAGGAAACTAGATAAAGTGACTTCTCCAGGGTCACATATCTAAGAAGTGTCTGAGGCAGGATTTGAACTTAGGAAAATGAATCTTTCTAACTCCAGACCTGGTACTTTGTCCACTGTGTCATCTAGCTTCCCCAATAATAGTTTCGTATGGATTAATTTAATTGTCTTTTAAACAGCAAGGGAATATTGATGGAAGAAAAAGTGTTGACAGAATGGACCAATGAAGAGTATGTAGTGCAATGAAATCTGGTCCCAAAGGCAAAAGGTTGCCATCTTTCTCTAGACTTTCCTCTTGTTAGTTGTGCTATTTTGGGTCAATCTTTTCTTCACTTTTTAATTTCTGTTTCTTCATCTGTCAAATGAGAGGTTTGGACTTGATATTTTCAAAGGTCTCTTCTAACCTTTTTATTTTGTGTTTCTGTAAGAAGAATAGGGCACTTCCTGGCAGAGAAGAATGATAAGTAGAATGGCACAAGGACTCTGGGCACAGGCTAAGTGAGGGGACAGGACCTGAGAGGTGGTCAGGGAAAGGGAAGGTTGGAGGGCAGCAGAGACAAATGCTATCTGCTTCACGGTTTTGTCAAAGCCATTCTTACATGCTATTTTTCTTTCTCCTTTTAACAAAAAAATTAAAATATGGGTATCCTTCTTATGACCATGCTAATTTAAATACTTTTCTGAAACCTGGAAGTTTTGAACCCTGTTATTATGACTCCACAGTATTAGTCAAAAGACCATACAGAAAAACTGGGATGACAGGTTTCGATGTGAGAATTCAAACAAAAGCCCATATGAATACAAGGCTTGTATATATTACACGGTATTGTGCCCTCATGCTCTGAATGTATTTCTAGACTTTATTTTTATGTCTTCTATTGTCATTGGTAAGTTAAATTGGGAGAAGCAGCATGGTGTGACAGTAAAACCATATATTTTAGGAAAACTAAGAGGCTACAGGACTAAGTTCATGTGTGCTAGCTCTTCCTTACTGCCACAAAGGAGATATCTGTAAATTCCTGGTATATAGTGAGTGCCATATTAATGCTGATTTCCTCCCTTCCCTTCCTCTGACATAGCCACCACCCTCCTGCAGTCTCTCATCACCTCACATCGAGATTATTTCAGAAGTCTGCTGGTTGATCTCTCTGCCACAAGTATTTCCTCACTATCCACTCCATCAGCCATCAAAATAATGTTCCCAAATTCCATACAGACATGGATCCATTATGTTTCCTATCTTTCTTGTACCTTATTGTTTGCTGTGGACTTTGAAAGCCAATTTCTCTCCAGATTTCAGATTCCTCCTCTATTTGCTTCTTAGGGTCATATTTAAGGGAGTTTCTATCTCTACTTTCAAGTTTTCCATCAATCTGTTCTGGGCTACTGGATCCTCCCTAACTTTGTCACAAAATTATCTGGTTCTTTTATGTCTAATTATCCCACATTTCCTTCCAAGCTTTCTCTTTGTCTGCATCTTAAACAACTCAAAACATTAGTTTTTCTTGTTCTCTTCAGAAGACTCAGCCATCTTCTTTCTGTTACTCAGGCAGCTGCTGGAATTACATCTCTTTTTTCCCCTTATCTTCTACATTAAACCACATATATTTAATTTCTGCCAAGGTAGCACTTACACAAAAAAATTCTGAATAATTTCTTGTTGAATGAGCAGGAAATCCAGTCTAGAAGCAGTAGCTTTTGAACCTAAGGGCTCAGGTTATTAAATAGTTTGTCAATACATCTTCAATTTATCCATCACCCAACACCTATTAAGTACCTTCTATGTGTTGGGCACCATGCTAGGCACTGGGATATGAAGACAAAATTGTAGTAGTCCCTATCCTCAAGGAGCTTTTAATTTACTTATTTGTCTAAAAATTAGTTCATTGATACTAATGATTCATATTTATGATAAAATTATGGAAGGGGCCTAAAACACTTTGTAAACTTTAAAATGCTGGCTTTGAAAATTTATAGCTTAACTATGTTTGAAAATATAAATAATAGGACAAATATCACATAGTTGGGTATAGGATTAATTCAGGCAAGTCACAGAGACCTTCTATGATGGTGCCCCCAAAATATTGAGAATATCTTCTCTGAAGATGTTTAATATGATTGTATGTAATACAATTGATATCAGATTACTTGCCGTCTTGAGGAAAGAGAAGGGAAAACATCTAGGTGTCAAAATCTTATAAATGTGAATTTTGAAAACTATATTTACATATAATTGGAAAAAAGGGGAACAAATTTTTTAAAAAGAGTATCTTATCTTTTCTTTCCTCCTTCCCATTTTCTTTATATAATCCTTTGTAAACTGAGCAAAGTAGGGTGTGAGGGCTCCAAAAGGATTAGAAATCTGCCAAGTTTCTTGTTAATTTGATCAAAGGTGACAGTTAAACTGGAAAAGTGGGTAATTGTTCTGTGTAGACATGACCTGTATGTGACTTTGGCAGGGCCAGTTTTCAGAAGCCCTGGAGTGTTGTAAAGGCTGATTTCCTTTGTACCTCCTCCCAAATGGTAAACACAACACCCTCCTAGCAACTGACAGCCCTGTGTACCTGGTTTCATATCCTGTTTAAAAACATTTCCTGATTAGAATGTGAAAGATCTAAATAAAATCAATTCCTTTATTCTGTGTCTATGACCTAAGACTTTAAGGGATGATAGTCATGGGCACAAAAATGAAATGATAGCTCAGGGCAGTCAAACAGAAAACTAGTGGGCACTGAAAACCAAATGAGGTCAGAAGTCAGTGCTCTATTTCCCCAGCTCCACCCAAGGCAAGCCCTGGAACACCATTTCCATTACATCACCCTCACTCCTCAAATGCCCACAATGGCTCCCCTGTTACCTATCAGATGAGATCTAAGCTTCTCTGTGCCTTTGCACATGCCATTCTTTTCCATTAGAATACTGTCTCATGTCTGCCATATAATATTCTTGCCTTTCCTAAAAACTCACCTCTCCCAGAAAGTCTTCTTGGATTACTTTATGCTGGCTCCAATCTATACTTTGTGCTTCATTTCCTTACTACTTAGGTACTCTGTACTATAATCAGTCCCTAATCATCCATATTTAAGGGGCCATTGGCCCAGAAAATTAAGTGATAAATAATCTTAATTGTAATAGTCCTGGCTCTGGACTTAGGGCAGAATGAGGCCCTGTTGTACCTCTTCTTAACTTGTAGGTAGGGATAAAGACAGGTTCATAGCACTGTAACAGCTAAGGTCTAATGTGAGATAGTGGTGACCAGGGAAGTGGGACAGGAAATTCCATAGTCTAAATTTGTGGAAGTGATAGTTTTGGTCAATTCCCAGGACGTCCTGTACAAAATTCAGTTTGCTCTCAAAGTTGCCCACTGACTACACGTTAATTTATGCTTATATATTGCTTTTTATAATCATGAAATGAGAAACCCAAAGTGTTGTCTTTTGATTCAAAATTATTTCTGTTTTACTGGGTTTCCTGTGCTTGTGCTTTTCCCCTTATAATCAGAATGAAGCTCAGAGAAGTAGGGACATCTTTTTGTCCTGGCTTTTAAAAAGGAAATTTCCTCCCTCCTCACACACACATCCTTGCTTTTTTTGGGTACGAATAAAGACACAATTCCCAGATATTTAAAAATTTCATAGAGCTTTATAAGGTGCCTGCTAGTTCCAAATACATATATGCATACACACAGACACACAGACACAGAAGATTTGGGAGATATCAGAAAACAAAGCACAATCCAATTATATGTGTAACCACTGTAACTTCAGATTTTGATTAATTCCTAACTGCAGAATTTTATCATAAATCTTCAGAATAGGTACAATAATTACCAAATGATTTATTTTTAAAACTAAAAGTAAATTTTAATCTTTATTTCAAATATTACATATTTTTCTTGTCTTTACTGTGTTAAGGCATAATTTCAGATTTTAAAAACTCAACTGGAACAGAAATGTCTGCAGTTTGTCCTAGAAAAATACCTTTTAGGCTGTGACAATCCATTTTTTAAACTTGCAATGTCAGAATTAGAGGGAACTGAGAACTCCAGAAATTAATATGGTCAGTGTCATAGAGCTCTTTGATGACTCTTAGCACTTATGAGTGAATTTATTTTTGTGAATGTGTAAAAAAACTGAAAATGTGAACCAATGCTCTTTTGGCCACAGAAAAGCTTACTGTAACCAACCTAAATTTCAAAGGGAATATTTAGAGCCTTTGTTGCTGGGCAACTTACTACTCTGTTAGCTGATGTTTGTAGTCTAAACTGCGGTTTGCTGTGCCAACTTATAGAAGCAGTTTGACCAAAGAAGAAAAAAAAATTCAAAAAACTCTAACCCGTCCCACAGTGCTCTCTCTTCAGTGACAGCTGTTTATTCAGGTGCAGATGATGGGTGACTGCAAGGACAGGAAAATTGTAAGCTGGCAGGAGTAAGCTGGAGCTAGAAACCACATGGAAACTTAATTGAACTTTTAATAACTGAAGTTCATCAGCGCCAAGTCAAAACCAATCCTACCAGGTCCACAAAGAAAAGATTCTGCAAGAATATATACATTAAAGAAATTATGGTTGGTATCTTAAGGTATGGCATCAAGAATGTTTTCCTGGTGGCAGCCACATCTGTTATAATGGTAAAGACAATATTTCGCCATGATTTGTAAATAGTTATTCTAAGAACTAGCTTTAAAAATGGTTCTAATGTTTTGCTAAAACCTTGGAACAAAACAAAGATATTGGAGAAGAAAGTCAGTCATCCACTAGTAGGGGGTATATCTTGAACTCCATTTACTCCAAGTATTTTTGGGACCAAGAGGAGGAAACAATTTCTTGGGTTAACTTCCTCATTTTACAAATGTGGAAACTAAGTCCAAGAGAAGTGACTTGAGGGGTCCAAAGACACTCAACTGACTAATATGGGATAGAAAATACAATGTTTTCTGATTACCAGTTCTGTATTCCTGTGCTTTTTAGTAGTCCCTATAAATTATAGAATATTCCAAAGATCAGCCATGGTTTTAAAAAGGGAAACACAAACATAAAGTTAGCATAGTTTTGACTTTATTTTTATATCAAATTTCTATGGAAACAACTGTTTCTGACATATGCTAACCATTTCCCAAGGTAATATGAAGAAAAGAATGCCATTTTATTATGCCATAACCTCTTAGTTCTCAGGATCCTACTCGAGTTCTAATTTCTTGATTCCTTGTACCTGGTGCCGGCTTGGAACACTATTTGGAGACCCATTCCCTTTCATTTCTTAAGAAGCTCAGCACTCTTTTAAGTTTCATAGTTGATGCTTTTATGATTTTTAAAGTTGTTGATGCAGAACTAGAACTTAGTCATAGAAAATAACTCCTTTGGCCTTTGCTAGTTATTGATATAACCATCTGTTATCTGAACTCATTTCTGTAGGCTCATGGTTCATTTCTTGCCACCTCCTCTCCTTATGTTTTTTTTTTTTTTTGGGTGGGGGAGAACCTGAGTTCAATACCATCTCCCTTATTTCAGCCTTTCCCAGGACTGTGAAGCCCCAGCTATAAAGCTTCTACAGAAAAAAATTTTAAAGCAAAGAACAGCTATCAGTAGTCATATAGCCCTTCCAAAAACTTAATTTTGCAATAAACTCTCATAAGAAAGGACAGTCTAAAGCACTGTTCAGAAAAGCATTAATTAGTAAGTGTATTGTTTTCAAAGCTGTGAAAGTGACAAATTAGGCAATATCTACAATGCAGAGAATATTTGTTGAAGGCAAGAGCTTCTTATAGAGAAAGAATAGGAAATCCTTAACTGTTGCTGAAAAATGTTTTGTTGGTTCTTTGTAAGTTATCCACCATCATTACTAGCAAATATCTCCAAACATGTGTGCACATGCACATCTGCATATACCTCCACTTATGGCAGTTTTAGGTGAGATATTACTGGGAAGCAAAGTAGAATCCCAACATATGTGTAAACACCGGTATTTCAGATTCTGTAGGTCACAGTTCTATGGCAAACACATGATGATCATAGAGAATATTTCTGATTCTCAATCACTTGTTCCAGACACTCCCATTTCTCATTCCCAGGCTTTGACAATCAAGTAGCCTAAACACCCTAGACAGACCTAGAAAAAGGAGAAAATTTCAATTCCTCATTTGGAACCTAAGTATCCTAAAGGAAGAAGAGCTAAAGCTTTCATAAACTAAGCCAGAGCTAAGGTATCATAGACTATATTCCCAAGGACACTTTAGTTCATCCAGAAATTTATAGATTTAGGTCAGATCAGGACTGGACCTTCTTGGTTCTCAAGGGACTTGCTCATGTGGGTAGCTGCCCCAAGAGGTCTTAACATGCCTCAGACAACACCCAATCCCAAGGGGTTGGTAAATTGGGTCACTTTAGCACCTACCTCCTACCCATTTTGTGCAAGAGAAACAGAACAAGAAACAATTATGAAAGAAATGTAATGAGAATGAAATAATAGTTGAGGGCCCTTCTGACTGAAGAGACTCTTGTGTGGCAGCTTGGGTGCAGCCAGGAGGCAGGCAATGAATCCTACCTAAGTTTGAGTCTGTTAGTCACCAGGAGAGAGCTCTATTATGTCTAATGATTCTCATCTCTCCTTTTCCTATGTCACTATTTACATAGGTTCTATATTGGATTTTTACATATTTAGGAGAGTGCTCAATCTGAAGACAAAGATCACAGATCAAATTCTACCTCAGACCACTATCACTGTGACCCTGAGTAGGTCATCCAATCTCTGCCAGTTTTCTCCCCTGTAAAATGGTGATAATGAGTTCTTACCTCCCTGGATCATTATTAGGATAGTATAGGTGACTTAAGGTGCTACATAAATGCTAGCTATTATTATCATGATCATTAAAATCAGTGGTTGTATGCCCCTGGAGTGTATAAAGTATCTCAAAAGAATTCTAAGTGATTACATAGATTGAGCCCTGAGTCTGATCTAGAGGATTCAAGAGATCAAGGATATCCCAAAAGTGGATCTGAAAGGCCCTCGGTTGATAGAATGCTTACATTGTTCTGTGCCCTCAATCAGGTACTATCTTTTCTTCAAAGACTATGTATTTCCTTCTAAAACCCTGAAAGCACCACCTGATTAAGTATTTACTTATAGTCTCTTATAATCTTTAATCTTATAGTCTCTAATCATTGCATGTGTTCATGATCTTGTCCCAGATCATTTGAAACAGCCTATCTAGAGTAAAAGTTATTTAAAGGCAGGAACTTTATGCTCTCAATCAGATTGTGCCAAATATAGTAATAATAACACTTAATTTAACTCTTTAAGGTTAGCAGGTTAACAAAACACTATATCATAATAACCCTGTGAGGTAAATGGTACAAGCATTACAATTCTCCTTTTACATATATAAATTCCAAGGATGAAGCACATTGTAATGGAAAGGACCCTGAATTTGGAGTTGGAAGCTTGGGTTTGAATCCTCTTGATGTGAATTTTTTTTTTTTTTCTGCAGACAATCAGAGTTAAGTGACTTGTCCAGAATCAGGCGACTAGTATGTGTTTGAAGCCACATTTGAACTCAGATCCTTCTGACTGCAGAACTGGTGGAGTCTGAGGTTGAGGGAGACAAGTGACTTGGCCAAAATCACATAATCATATTTATTTCATTTGAAATGAATTCTGATTCCAAATCAAGCCCTCTTTGCACTTACATAGTACAGAGATACTATTATATTAGTATGTTTTAGGAAAGTCTAGCAAGTAAGGGCTTGAGATGGGATGAATCTAGAATAAGGAAGAGTATTCATGTTTAAGACATATCAAATTATAAATCATAAGCAAATATAGAACTTTTCATTGGTGTGCTTTATAACATATATTCTCCTCTACCCCACCCCCAAATATAAACAAAGGAAAGGGGAAGATAGGCAATGGGAGTATTCTTATGTGAGTCCTTAGTGACATGTACCAAATATTCTTTATTTTTCACTAGGGACAGGATAAGAGTGGATAAATTTATAGACTATTAACTTATATTATAGTTGTGAAGAGAGTTGGTATAATAGGAAGGATAATAAATTAGGAATACTCAATGACTGAGACATTGGTCCTGGCATTGCCATATGCTAGTTATCTAATTTTGGGCAATTTACTTAACTTCTCTTTGACTCAGTTTCTGAATTTATAAAATGAAAGACAAATGTTTTATAACAACAGAGGGTTGTTATGAAAGAAATACTTTATTGGTTTGGGTGTTTGTTTCTCCTTTATTTTCTTTTTCATATCATTTTTTAATTTAAAATTTTGGGTTTTGAAATTTCTCCCTCTCATCTTTCTCTCACCCATCCCTAAGGCAGTAAACAATTTGATATAGGTTACATATGTGCAATCATGTAAAACATATCCTAATTAGTCATATTATGAAAGAAGAAACAGAACGTAAGGAAAAAATACACCAAAAAAATGAAAACAGTATGCCTCTATTTGTATCATCCTCCATCAGTTCTTTCTCTAAATATGGATAGCTTGAGGTTTTTTTTGGACTTGTCTTGGATCACTGTACTGCTGAGAAGAACCAAGTCAATCATAGTTGATCATTGCACATTGCTGCTGATACTGTGTACAATATTCTCCTGAGTCTGGTCTCTTTACTTTGTATCAGTCCATGAAAATCTTTCCACGTTTTTCTGAAATCTACCTGCTCATCATTTCCTGTAGCACAATTGTATTCCATTAATTCATATACCACAACTTGTAGCCATTCCTCAACCGAAAGGCATCCCCTCAGTTTCCAAATTTTTTGCAGCAAGTACTTTGTAAAACTTTAAGCACCATATGAAATGTTATTATTCCAGTTCCAACACTCTGTGACAAAATTTTTGTAGCTATTTGAATACAAATTCTTTGAGGAGAGAGACTTTGTCTTACTTGTCTTTACAACTCTCCTGGTTCCTAGTGCAGGGCATTCAGGGAGATGCTAAATATCTGCTTTGTTGAATGATTGCTAAATTTAAATAAGATAAAAGACCACAGAGCTATTGCCAAACCTTTGTTAAACACTCGTGTGTACATATCCATCCACTCTGGATGCTGCTTTGGACACCTCATAGAAAATAAATGTTCATTCAGTTACCACAAAAAGAGTAAACCTTATTTGGAAGCTGTGCAGATCTCCCCATATTCTAGCCACAAGTTTCTCCATAATAACTATAATTATTGTTGTTGGTTGTTGGCACATTAAAGCTTTGGCACTTTTGAAACCCGAGTATGTACAAAGGAATCCAGCTAAAAAACCTCAGTTCACAGGAGTGAACTTTCCATTGCCAGTAACATGCCGAGCTTGAAAGTACTTCCTATCTATTAGAATACCTGCCACATGCTACCTCAGGAGTCAAGCTTCGGGAGAGTATAGGTTACTCACTTTGAGCTTCATATTGTTCCTGACATCATAAATAGGAAACTTCTGAGAATGCACGGGCCCTATACCACCTCATTTGGCACTTTTAATAATCCCCTTCCTCTAGGACAAAGCTTCTTAAACTTTTGAGTCATGACTCTATTTGGGGGTCTCATAACTGAATGTGGGAGAGTCACAAAATTAT